>NC_085865.1:53638061-53708061 GCF_034702125.1 Engraulis encrasicolus
ATGTATGCTTTATGTTGCAACTTACCTGAAACCCAGAACCCGGATGCACGTGTTTGATATTTCAAATTACCCGGACTGTAACCTGGTTGACATGCTTCATGTCTGAACTTACCGTACTTGCCAGAACCAGGTTGTGTGTGCTTAGTGTTTGAACTTGCCTGGCTGGGACTTAACTATATGTATCTTTTGAGTTTGAACTTGAACTTTTGAATTTATGCATAACACCGAACTTGAATCTGCGCTTCGTGTGCAACCTGGCAAGAACCTGAGCTTTGTGCTTGAACTTACCTTCAACATATGCTTTGAGTCTGAACTTGGGCTTCAACTTGATCTTACCTGAGACATGGATCCTGGATCCTGGATGTGTGTGCTTTCTGCTTGAGTTTGAGAACCTGTATATATCCTAGATGTACGTACTTCGTCATTGAACCTACCTGGCTTACATCGCCAGAACCTGGATGTTCATGCTTCGTTTTTGAAGGAAGGTACCCTACAACCTGGGACCCAGGACAAACGTGGCCCATGAGGTTGGCGATGCTGGTTCTCAGGTTAGTCTTCCTGGCCTGCCTGTGGCCGGTCACCCTGCTCAACCACCACTACCCAAACCGCCGACGCAACAAGGAGGTCAACCTGGAGGGACTGGGCAATACCAAGTTCAGTGGGTGAGGGAAGCAAAATGCTTCAGTCCTTCAATGTTTATTTTCTTTTCTTCCTGGATGTGTGTATACATAGATTTGCACAATGAACCACAAAGTGGTAAACAAGTAGAACTATGGCGTAATTTTTCAGTCATTCCTAGTGTTGTCAAGAATGTTAATACTTCCACTACACTCATTTGTCTCAATTCACTGTTATCTTTGGCATGAATAAATATGTCAATATAGTAGGTCTGTTCATCAGAGATGCCTATACTAGGAATCATTTGTGACAATTTCATTAGTCTTTGTGCCATGAACTTAGCAAGAAAAAAAGCAAGTTTTGAATGTTAAACTTCTGACCTATTTACCTTGATGAGGCTTTCTGCTAATGTACACGTTCACAGGTTTACCTCAAACATAAGCTGTGGTTTAGCACACGTCACCGTGAAGGTCGCTAGGCGTGCAAGCAGGGCTGTAATTGTCTGCTCTTTTAAGTGTGTTTACATTACTTCACTAATGGGGGGACAGCACAGTATGTGTGCCAGACAGATGAGCCTTGCAGACGGTGAGATTGCATGTGTGTCATCATGGCATGCAATGTGTCGCGTCGTGACGGCAACTACCGCATGACCGCATGGTAACTGCACCAAGACAAGAGTTTTCAAACACTTCCATTACAATTTTAACCCCTTAGCGGAAAGCCTCTGTTAAAACCAAAATGTCATCAAAATGGTAATGGTCGAGTCTTAATTGGTTACTCTGAATTCACAGAAAGACAGACAGGTATAATGCCTAAGGGGTGGTCTATATAGGCTACTAATGCACCTCGATTAGCCTATTAGCGAACATAAGGTTGAGAGAGCTGAGATTCAGATGTATACAGGATTTGTTCTAGACGAGTGCGTGCAGTATGATCAACTGAATGGCGTGTTTGCTTGTTACCATGGAGCAGAATTGAGTGATACACAAATTGACTGCCAGAGAGGTCGTGCCTGAGGGGTGGACTTTGTACTAATGGACCTCAATTAGCCCGTTCTCTTGCCAAAATAGGTCGAGATTGGATTGAGAGAGTAGAAATTCTGACACTTTGGATGCAAGCCAATCGTTGCTCTCCTGTCCTTTCCAGTTGGCTCTAGCCTTGTGATGTGAGGCTTGATATCCTCAATGATCAGTTGTTATTCAACTCCTTGCAAAAACACAATTCAAAGGTTATTCTCTCAATTGCAATGTTCCAACGTTGTCACGTCTTCTTCATGAAGAAAGTGTGACAATGTTGAAACGTTTGTCTTGGCACTTGCCCCAATAAAGCGGAGAACTACCTTCTACCTGTACATCTGGGTTTGCTCCGGTGACATTCTTTCTAACTTGCATTTAGTCCTTTCCCGTGACTCACCAGATTGTGAAGTGCAGGAGTGCGAAGGATAACCCTCTCTTCTACATAGGTCTATTTGCTCTTGAAAAATGAATGGCATGTTTGCTTGTCTGTCACCATTGAGCAGAATTGAGTGAAAGTTAAACTGACAGAGGAATCGCCTGAGGGTCTACAGTATATACCTACAGTGCTTAGACGAGGACAGATTGCTGTATGGGCCTACCGGGCTGAAGCTCAGGGGTCCAAAAGTCAAAGGGACCCTGAAGCCCAAGCCTTTCCATTGTCATCTTACGTTATGTAAAATCAAACTTTTAACAACTAGGCCTATATTTTCAACATTGTCTCAGAGGACTACCCCCAGACCCCAACAAAGGGTCTGTTGCATCTGACCTAAAACCATTGTTAACTAGAAACATCCATGGAGGGGGTCCTTTCTTGTTGTCTGGCTGAGGGCCCCATAGAATCATAAACCGTCCTTGTACTTAGGTCCCTATTACTTAACGTTCCACTGGCCTGCTCTTTCAGTGGGTTCAGAAAGTAGTTCTCACACACAGTTGTTATTATTTAGTCAGGTAGAGGAATTAATTCCTCAATTTCCTTTGGTAATAAATTGTCTACTTCTACTCCAATCCTGTTATTGAGCTGACTGCTGACAACACTGGCTAGAGAAATGATCTGGGCAGAACTTTCTGAAGCTGATGTGTCTGTCTCTGTGTCTTCTGGGGAGTATGCCAAGTACCTGGGTAACGAGCAATCCAAGCAAAGTTAACCTTGAGGTAGTGGAAAATCAGCTAATGCAACAGACTGGAGTCAGCTGTGGGCTATCTGTCAGCAGATTTAACACTTCATGCAGGTTAACCTCTCCAGTTTTATCACTTACAGTAACCATTTTCTTGGAATACACCCCTGCTCCCTTCACTGCAGAATTGGCACATATACATCCAAGTTTATGATTATTTTGATGATGCAACACCCATGTTAACAAGCACAAAATCTATATTTTATAGCTCACAACATTTGCTGTCAATTCAGGATTACTTATAGCTAGGCTGTTGGTGTGCTTTTCACGTAAGATCTTCTAACGTACTCAACACATGTATGTACACAGCAAATGTACATACGCACACAAAACTGTTCAATATCCAAGATTTCCTGTAGACGCCCTTGCATTATCCAAGACTGAATGAACTGTAATGATTTTTTTTCGTCCTCACAGCTGCAGTCAAAACCTAAAGCTATGTACGCTGATTCGTCTTGAAATAGATTGTCATGGAAAATGATCCATGAAGCCAAGACACCAGTAGAAATATGTGACAGCATGTGGGAACAGAACCCAGAGCTCAAGGCAGCATCCATCAGCCCAAACAGACCATGATGCATCATGTGTGGAGCTCTCCTGAGCCTGTTCTCTACTGAATAGCTGGACTCTGCCTTAGGGGACTGTCGAGGAAGTGTGTGTGTGCGTGTGCGTGTGCGTGTGTGTGTGTGTGTGCGTGTGCGTGTGCGTGTGTGTGTGTGTGTGTGTGTGTGTGTGTGTGTGTGTGAGAGAGAGAGAGAGAGAGAGAGAGAGAGAGAGAGAGAGAGAGAGAGAGAGAGAGAGAGAGAGAGAGAGAGAGAGAGAGAGAGAGAGAGAGAGAGAGAGAGAGAGAGAGAGAGAGAGGCAAATAGAGTCACGCACCACACCACACCACACCAGATGTTGGTTTGCTTGAGTTCGTCATGAAACTGATCTAATTCCCAAGAACTTAATCTGTCTGAACTGAACACTGTGTGGCTGTCACCCGGCACTATCTTGAAACATTACATCTCACACACTCAAACTTGTGAAGATGGCTGGATATTACTTTCAGAAATAGTCCATTTGATGAATGTATGATGAATTATAGTCCTACGGTATTACAGTTTTATTATTATAATATAGCAGTCTTTTGTAGCTGTTGTATTTGTAGCTGATCTTTACCAAAAGAGGTATCTCTCTGTCACCACACACACGCGCCAGTGGATCCTCATACCATGTCCCCTCCAAATTGAAAAAAAAAATCTTGATGTTTAGTTGAAAAGCTTTAGTTGATGTGGGATTATTTCCCAAAATCCTGTGTTTCTGTGGGCTTGTATGTCTGTGCGTCCATGTGCCAAGCAGATGTAGGCTAAATATGTGTGCCACTGGTGTGTGTGTGTGTGTGTGTGTGTGTGTGTGTGTGTGTGTGTGTGTGTGTGTGTGTGTGTGTGTGTGTGTGTGTGTGTGTGTGTGTGTGTGTGTGTGTGAGAGAGAGAGAGAGAGAGAGAGAGAAGAGAGAGAGAGAGAGAGAGAGAGAGAGAGAGAGAGAGAGAGAGAGAGAGAGAGAGAGAGAGAGAGAGAGAGAGTGTGTGTGTGTACGTGCATCATCCACGTGTATTGCCCTTGTGGCAAATCAAGCAGATGTAATGTCTAAAATGTAGGCTCTAAATGTATTCTCTAAACGTAGTCTGTAAATGTGTGCGTGTGTTCGTTTGGAATTAAACTGCCCTCCTGACCCTCTTTCCCCCCTCTCTTGATCCCTAGCTCCCGCACTATGTGCCCAGGACACAGTCAGTTTGCAGTGTTGATTCAATCAACACATAGAGAGTTCAGTTTAACATTAGTTTGATCCTGCTTTTTTATTTTTTTATTTTCCCAACATTTTTGGTCTTTCATCTGTTTTTGTTTTTTGCTCAGCTCATTATACCAGTTTACTTTCAAAAGACCTTTAATTGCACATGATCGTTTTGTTATTGTTTTATTTTATGTGACATAGAGTGAGGTGTCCACACACTTTCTTCTTTTTCTTCTTTGAGCTACCTTGTTTGAAATACGCTATATCAATATCACTCACACTGTCTTGCCAGTTGTACTGTCAGGGGCAGATTATGACTCCATCTGGGCCCCTGGGCCAGACAACAAGAAAGTGCCCCCTCCATGGGTGTTGGTAATTTATAAAAAATATTCAGGGTTTTAGGCAACAAGATGTTTGAGACCTTATGTTGTTGGGCGTTGTTAAAAATGTGCTTTTAACACCAGATGAGAATGGGAAGAGAAAGGCTTGGGCTTCAGGGGCCAGGCCCCCTTGACCCTTGGGCCTGTTGGCTTGGGCCTGGTATGCCCATGAAGTAATCCACCCTCGTGTACTGTATGGCACTGGCGCTAAATATGCACATGTCTATTCGTTATTAAACTGGTCTCCTGACCCTCTTTTCCCCATTCTCTTGATCCCTAGCCCCTTTACACATAGAAGTTTGTTATAGGCAGGAACGTTTTCAGTGTTAATTCAACACTTAATTTAGCACTCTCAATGCTATTCATACTTGAATTAATGCTACGGAATGTAGGACACTGTGTATAAATTGATTTAACCTGGTGCGCCTCAATTTGAGCTTGACCTTTTTTCATTTTTTTTCTTTCCCCATCATTTGTTTTGGTTACATCTTTTTTCCCTATAAGCTCACAATGCCACTTCATGTTTCCCTTCATTTTTCTAAAACGTTCAATTGCTCATGATTTTAATGGTTTCTTTTATGTGACGCACATTGCCACGCTGCCTTGTATGGAATTCACTGTGTCAATAAAACATGCTTGCATTTCCCGGTGTACTGTGCTCTAAATATATATATACCCATGTCCATTTGATATTAAACTGCCCTGTTGACCCCCCCCCCCCCCCCCTCTTGATCCCTAGTCGAATAGACCACAAACTGAGGAAGCAGGACAGCACCAAGACCCTGATGATTAAAACAGAGCAGCTTCTGAGGATCAAGGACCACGATTTCGCCATCAGGCCTGGATTTGGAGGTGAGATCACGGAGAACTAATACCTGTATTGCTTGGCTTGAACGTGTAACTAGTGTGTGTGTGTGTGTGTGTGTGTGTGTGTGTGTGTGTGTGTGTGTGTGTGTGTGTGTGTGTGTGTGTGTGTGTGTGTGTGTGTGTGTGTCTGTGGTCAGTATATTCCTTTTGTATCTGTGTGTGCGTGTGTGTATCAAATCTACGGTAACAGTTTTTCTTCTTATTTTTTTTGGTACTGATAAAGGTGCCAACATAATTATTTATTAACAGGCTAGGACAGTCACAGTGGCTGTGGTTGTGTCACACAGCAAACAACTTGAGTGTAACTATTACGGCGCGACCATGTTAAAACCCCAAGGCTTTGTTGTCTAAAGGGACTGCTGTCATTTCCCTGTCTGCAGAAAGGAGCCAAAACCTTATGTTGCATTAACGTGAGCATGTACAGATATGAGAGGCTAATGTTTGGCTGCTGTGTAACCCAGAGGCAGTGCTAGCTCCCCTGAGGCCAGGCGAACAGCCCAACCGAATGGCTCAATGGCTCAAATACATTTAAGAAGCATACATTTAGTAGGCCTGCAAAACATACTAAATAAGTCCCCCCACCAACTTGGCGGGTCGGGAGTCAAGCCGACAACCTTTGGAATACAAGTCTGAATGTTAAATGCCAGCGCCTGAGTCATGACACAGAATAAGCTATTATGGGATGTGCTCTTTTAGTACACGAGCAGACAAATCGTCCACTAGGATTTTTTTAGGTTTTGTTTTGTTTTTAGGTTTTTGGGGTTACCCAGCATTATGTGTGCTGGGTGCCATTAGGCCCATTTAAGCCTGTCTACCCATTCATCGGTATGGCAGGGTTGATCCAATGCATGATCCGCACTAAGTGCTTCTGTTGCTGCTGTAGTGGAGAGAGCAGGCCTGTCACAAACAAGCAAGCAAACTAGGCAACTGCCCTAGGGCCCACAGCTGAATCCCCACCCCCCCCCCTCTCTCTCTCTCACACACACACACACACACACACACACACACACACACACACACACACACACACACACACACACACACACACACACACACACACACACACACACACACACACACACACGCAATGACAAATTAAAGCAAGAGTGTTTGAGGGGAGATGGGTACATGCACACACACACACACACACACACACACACACACACACACACACACACACACACACACACACACACACACACACACACACACACACACACACACACACACACACACGCAATGACAAATTAAAGCAAGAGTGTTTGAGGGGAGATGGGTACATGCACACACACACACACACACACACACACACCACACACACACACACACACACACACACACACACACACACACACACACACACACACACACACACACACACACACACACACACACACACACACACACACACACACACCAGCAATGACTGGTGGTTAAATACTTGACAACTTTGTGAGTGAGGCAGCACTTCCCTAATTCAATGACCGAAAACTGCAATGATGCTGCCAGAGAAATCTCTCTCAAGTGGGGGCTCCTTTCCAATAGTTTGAAGAGAACAAAAATCACAGGGCACAGCACCAAAAGTCCCTTGTTGTCTAGGGCCCCCAAATACCTTGAAACGTCCCTGGGAGAGAGAGAGAGAGTAGGTCACTATAGCCAAGAGCCTGAACCAGATTGCCTAAAATTAGATATGACCCAGATTATCACAATAGCAGTCAATGGGACAGAGAGAGAGAGACAGAGAGAGATAGGTGGAGAGAGAGAGAGAGAGAGAGAGAGAGAGAGAGAGAGAGAGAGAGAGAGAGAGAGAGAGAGAGAGAGAGAGAGAAAGAGAGACAGAGAGAGAGAGAGAGACAGACAGAGAGAGAGAGATAGACGGAGAGAGAGACACAGATGTGCACTAGCTCGCCTTAATCTGGATTACCATGCAGATCTGCTAAAAGAGTGGATTGAGAAGGAAACATTGAATAGTTCACAGCGAGGTGAGTGCAGAGCTGGGTTCGCCCGATCTTTGGCTCTTGTGAGTGACACCAGTGGCACAGAACACATGGACACATTAAAGCAAGAGTGCGTGTTGTGTGTGGGGGCACACGTGCGCACGCACGTGCACACCATCATCATAGGCGGACGCTCGTATTTGAGTGTCTGTCCTCCTTATTCCTTATGGGTCTTCTCAGATGGGCTAAGAGGTCAATCCTGGACCCACATATTTTGGGGCAATGAGGGCATGGATGGGCAGTCTTTGTGGGTTTTCATGGACTGGTTGACGGTGGTGACCTCCTTCTGTTTGCACTCTGAAGATCAATGTATTCTGCAGCCCCCTCTCGAACAGCTCGTCTCCAGTAGGCCTATTCTTTTCTCCCAAGTGTTATCTTTGATGTTGTCCTTGACTTGACTCCTTCAACAAGCTGTGAATACAGGACTTGTTTGGGGAGGCGAGAGTCATGCATCCGGATGACACGGCCAGTCCATCTGAGCTGGTGTTGTGCGATGATGGTAGTGATGGTCCGCATGTCAGCTTCCTCCAGGACAGTGGTGTTTGTTCGTCAATTCTGCCAGGTTATCCTGAGGATTATTAGGAGGGATCTCTGATGGAAGGCCTCAAGTGCTCTCAGGTGCCTGCTGTATGTGGTCCAGGCCTCTGACCCATACAGAAGGGTGGGAAGTAGTGCTGTTTTATATGCTAATGGCTTGTCCTTGACTGAAGGTAGCAGTTCTCAAATACTTTTTTTAACATTGAGTATGCCCTGCTGGTACAGCTAAGGTGGTGGTGTAGCTTTAGATGATAGGAGGCTGTCACGGTAAGAGAAGTGATCCAAACTTTCCAACCTGGTGTTATCAATAGATGTTTGGAGGAATGAAGAAAGACTGGGCTACTTCTCAGTGACTACCCAGGGATGACCGGAGCACACAACATACTATTCGAGGTTTTTTATTTTTTGGTGGACAAAGTGACTGACGTTTCGACGCATCTGCGTCTTCTTCAGAGTCAGACTTCTTCTGATGACTCTGAAGAAGACACAGGTGCGTCGAAATGTCAGTCACTTTGTGCACCAATAAATAAAAAACCTCGAATAGTATGTTGTGTGCTTCGGTCTTCCCTGGGTCTAGTCACTGAGAAGTAGCTCAGTCTTTCTTCATTCTACGGTCTGGACTTTGAGCACCACGGGCTGAAGCGCAAGACATCCTTCCTTTAAATGAGTGTTGCTGTTGGGTGGTCACGGGTAGAGGATTTGGGTCTTTTTTGATGTTGATGGCTAGACCAAGCTGCTTGTATGCTTTCGCAAAAGGATTGAATGTGTACTGGAGGTCCTCTTCTGAGAGGGCTACAATAGCATTGTCATCTGCATTCTGCAGCTCTGGATGCATGTGGTGATGGTTTGACCTTTGACTCAGAAGCTGTTGATGTTAAGAAGTTCATCAGTCCTGTGCATAATTTTCACTCCCTGTGGCAGCTGATTTCCTGTAAGATGAATGATGCCGGAAATAAAGATGGAGAACAATGATGATGTGCAATAAGGAACGTGTGCGCCTGCACACACACACACGCACGCATGCACACACACGTGTGCGCGCGTGCGCACACACACGTGCATGCAGAGTGTCGTGAGTTTTCTCGAAACCCACAGACACGCCAACGCAGACGCTGTGTCCACAAACACGCTCCCAATACAACCTCCTGCCACGATTCCACAAACCACAGGCATAAACTCACACACACACACACACACACACACACACACACACACACACACACACACACACACACACACACACACACACACACACACACACACACGCACACACGCACATGCGCGCGCGCACACACACACACACACACACACACACACACACACACACTTACAATGATTTCAGTCCATACAAACCCATACCAACTCTGTTCCAACCTATCACAATACCGATGAAAAATTGAGGTAGTGGACATAAACAGCGGAAGCTTTCTTGATTTGATAAGCCTAAAAAGTTATAGAGTAAATGATGTTGTGTATTTAAGCTGTGTGTTGGATGTTTTGTGTGTATTGTGAGGGTGGTTGGTTGGATTGAGAGTGATGGAGGGTTGAGGTGGGTTCTAGATCGGCTGTGAGGGGGAGGAGGATGGTGCAAATAATGAGCTTAAGCGAACAGAAAAAAACTGTAGGCTGTGTGTTGGATATTAGTTTATTGTGAAAGTGGTTGTGCTTGGGTGTTGTGGTGCGTTCTGGATTGGATATTCATCAGAAGGGGGAAGACGGTGTCACAGTGGTGTAGTCTACGTAGAACGCGGGTATACAGAGTGTACCCACTTCTAAATTTCAGGGATTTCAGTATACCCACTTAAAATTGATTGATCCATTGTTTTGAATAGCACAAATATATACAGTATACCCACTTCTAAAAATCTCAAATATACAGTATACCCACCATAAAAAAGTAGACTACACCACTGCGGTGTCATAAGGCAGCCATTTCTGAGTTCATCTTGAGACTGTTCTAAGATATCATGCATAAACCCCTTTGTACAGAGCACATGTTATAACTTTATTTTCCTCATACTGATAATTGTAATGATGACTAAGTCTTAATCTGTTACTTAAGGCTCTCAGTAATGCCATAGCAATGTTGTTATGATGTAGTTGCGTCTCTCCAGTAACGTGTGAAACTCGCCCGGCAGGCCCATCTGCAGGCAGAGGGTACATTCTATGTTAAAGCTGTAGCTGTGTGTTGACTGCTAGTTTATTGGGAGCATAATTGGGTTGGCTGTTGTGGTGCATTAACATGTGGTGCATTGTGTGTCTGAACGAGTGTGTGTGTGTGTGTGTGTGTGTGTGTGTGTGTGTGTGTGTGTGTGTGTGTGTGTGTGTGTGTGTGTGTGTGTGTGTGTGTGTGTGTGTGTGTGTGTGTGTGTGTGTGTGTGTGTGTGTGTGTGTGTGTGATACAGGAGCAGCGATCCCCGTTGGCATTGATGTCCAAGTGGAGAGTATAGACAGCATCTCTGAGGTCAACATGGTACGTTATCACCATTAAAGTCACTTCACAGTGTTGTCAACATGGTACAGTATGACCATCAAAACGTCACCTCACAGTATTTTGGGACATTTAGGCCTACTTTATTTTGGTCTTTGGTGGTTTATGCCCTGGTAGACACACTACAACTAGGTTTAGTATCTAATGTAATAATGTAGACTATGTGAGTGTGTGTGTGTGTGTGTGTGTGTGTGTGTGTGTGTGTGTGTGTGTGTGTGTGTGTGTGTGTGTGTGTGTGTGTGTGTGTGTGTGTGTGTGTGTGTGTGAGAGAGAGAGAGAGAGAGAGAGAGAGAGAGAGAGAGAGAGAGAGAGAGAGAGAGAGAGAGAGAGAGAGAGAGAGAGAGAGAGAGAGAGAGAGAGAGAGAGAGACAGAGACAGAGACAGAGAGAGAGACAGACAGAGACAGAGAGACAGAGACAGAGACAGAGAGACAGAGACAGAGAAAGCACTTTCTCAGGTTAACCCTGGGCGCTTGGCGCCTTCTTGGCAGCCTCCAGAGCTGGTGTGGGAATGTGGGAATGTGGGAATGTGTACACGTATGTGTATTTGAAAGCACTTGGAGTCAACTGTATAGTTTACATATTGTGCTACATGAATACATTTTGATTTATTTTGAATTGATTGATTGATTAGGTAGGGCTTAAGTGTTAAAGTTAGGGTTGGGGTTAGTCAGGGCCCTCAAGACACTGCTGCCTGGAAGGAGCCACTGGAGGCAAAACAAACAAACAAACAAACAAACAAAACAAAAAAAACACCAGTGACTTAAATACTATACTTTATTTCACTTATTTACATCACTAGATGATGCACTAGTTTCTGAGGGTTCTGAGCCTCTTTCTGCCCTGTTAGGATGTCATCGTGCCAAAATAATGTCAGTGTGCTAAATACATGTACATGTACCAAAACCGTATCAAATGACATTCACTATTGTATTCTTGCGACGTATCTGTTTATCAAAGTTTCTGCATGACATGTGTTTGACATGTCCTTGTACCTGTGCATGACTGTGCTGCATTGTGCACTAATCTACATGAGTGCAGTGTGCATAGTGACTGATTAAAATGTGTTGTTGCATGTAATCTCCATCCTGGCAGCATTTCACCATGATGCTGTGCCTGTGAGTGGCTAAACTGTGCTGTGTCCTAATCTACAGTATAGACCATTATTACTGACTAAAATATGCTGTGCATATCTGCCCTGATAGGACTCCACCATGATGCTATACAGCAGGGGTTCCAACCCTATTCCCACTTGATATTTTCACATAAATTCAGGGCTCACCTTTTGCCCAATAAACAATACAACTCAGAATTAACAACCAGGAGCTGCAAAGCAACACATATTATTTAGAATTTTAGAAAATTATTTCAGGGCAGGGCCCATTTGGAAAACTTTCTCAGCCCACCAGTTGGCCCCAGCCTACAGTTTGTGAATGACTGATGTACAGTAGCCGTGTCACCACTGCCAGGATGTGTATGTCCTCTACTCTGTAAAAATTAGAGTCTTCCTCAAAGAACCCTCAACTGGTTCGTGGAGGAATCTTAAGGTTCCCAGAGGACCATGATGGCTGTGTTGTGTCCATAATCCGGTTCCACATTTTCCAAATGACTGTCCACCTGTCCGATTAAGCCAGGTGATTGGCTGGTTGAATAATCACCTGGTGGGATTGGACATGTAAAACAAGGTCTTCTGGAATATGTGGCACTGGAATATAAGTAATGAATCCATTTTGCCCATCATTGGTTGTGTCCTAATCTAGTAAACTATGTTGTGTATCCCTTCACGATGACGCTGTACCTGAACCGCTGTACCTGAGAATTGTGAATGATGTAATAATATGTACTACTCCCCCTGGCTTACAGGACTTCACGATGACACTGTAACTGGGCTGTATATAAGAAAGTGTTATCTGAATGTCTTCCCTGGAAGGACTTCACATTGACTCTATACCTGTAAAGATGTAATAGTATGCTCTACAGTGGGACTTAGATATTATGGCACCAGTTATTTCACTGTATCTCATGAGTAAGTACACTGTAATTGATTGCCCCCACATAAAGCGTTACCTGAATCTTCTCCCTGGCCTCCAGGTCTTCACAATGCTGCTGTACCTGTACTGTATAGTGTATATGATGTAATATCTCTTCCCTAGCTGACAGGACTTGTATGATGCTGTATTATACTACATATATTAAAGTCTTACCTGTGTATGATGGAATAACATGTACCACACTTTTCAGGACTTCACGATGACCTTGTACCTGCGCCACTACTGGCAGGACGAGCGGCTGGCGTTCGCCTCGGCCAACAACCTGAGCCGCACCTTCGACTCGCGCCTCATCCGGAAGATCTGGGTGCCCGACGTCTTCTTCGTCCACTCCAAACGCTCCTTCATCCACGACACCACCACTGAGAACATCATGCTCCGAGTGTCTCCCGAGGGACACATACTCTACAGTGTCAGGTGTGTGTGTGTATGTGTTGGGGGTGGGGTGGGGTGGGGTGCGTGCGAGTGAGAGAGTGTGGGCTCCTTCATACAAGACACCACCACGGAGAACTTCATGCTCAGAGAGAGAGAGAGAGAGAGAGAGAGAGAGAGAGAGAGAAAGAGAAAGAGACAGAGTGTGTGTGTGTGTGTGTGTGTGTGTGTGTGTGTGTGTGTGTGTGTGTGTGTGTGTGTGTGTGTGTGTGTGTGTGTGTGTGTGTGTGTGTGTGTGTGTGTGTGTGTGTGTGTGTGTGTGTGTGTGTGTGTGTGTGTGTGTGGTAGCCTGATAGGGTGTACACTCCAAACACTCCTTCATACACACTGAAATTGAGGTGGTACATTTGTATAAATACCTGGGTATTTTGCTTGATGATACTTTGACGTTCAAAGCCCACATTGAAAATCTTGTGAGGAAACTTAAACTAAAGTTAGGTTTTTTATTTAGAAATAAAATTTGTTTTTCCTTTCATGTTAAGAAGCGCCTTGTCTCTGCAACGTTTGTATCCATTTTAGACTATGCAGACCTGCTGTACATGAATGCTTCATCCCAATGTCTGAGTAAGATTGACTCTGTGTATCATGGTGCCCTGAGGTTCATCACTAACTGTAGGGCTCAAACTCATCACTGTGAACTCTATGCCAGAGTTAAATGGTCTTCACTGACTACCAGGAGACTTACTCACTGGTATACATTTATTTATAAGGCAATACTCGGACTACTGCCACCTTACATCTGCAGCCTAATCAAAGTGAGGAATATTGAGTCTTATGGTCTGCGCTCTAAAGGCCATCTGTTACTCTCTGTCCCTTGCTTCCGCACAGAACTGGGGAAGAGGGCATTTGTGTTTTCAGCCCCTACCTCATGGAACAATCTACAAAAAGACTTGAAACTAACAGATCTGATTCCATTGAACGATTTTAATTCCAAGATGAGATCACTTGAGACAGAGTCTATTGTCTGTAACTGTTTCAATTGATGTGTTATTTTACTTGATTTGTTATTTTAATGCAACTGTGTAATTTTAATTTTGTAACTTGAGCCGCCACTTGGCCAGGACACCCTTGTAAAAGAGGTTCTTAATCTCAACGGGTTTATTTTTCCTGGTTAAATAAAGGTTAAATAAAAAAAATAAAATAAAAAATAAAACATCATCCACAGGGTGTCTCCTGATGGACACAAGGTACGTGTGTGTGTGTGTGTGTGTGTGTGTGTGTGTGTGCATGTGTGCGTGCATGCGTCGTGTATGCATACAGCCATGCATGCATTATACCGTGTGAGTTGCTGCGTGTTCCAGGATCACGGTGACAGGGTCATGCTCCATGGACTTCAGCAGCTTTCCTCTGGACACACAGAACTGCTCCCTGGAGCTGGAGAGCTGTGAGTACACCACACCCCATACCAGTGGTTCCCAAACTGGGGGTCGGGACTCCTTGGGGGGGGTCACAGAGGTACTGAAGGGGGGTCACAGACAAAAGCATATTGCATAAAAATGGGACATCCACAGGTTACAGCTACCAGCTAATAGATGTATTTGCTGTCCTGTGGATGTCTAGCAATATTCGCTGACAAACTATTAATAGAAAATCTAACAATATACTGTATATGGACAAACAAATGCCTACACGAAAAGTCCAAAAGGGGATTCCCGCTGAAAAAAATTGGGAACCACTGATACATACAATTATTGAAATATTTACTGTAAGTCTTGGAGTTAATACGACATGAAATGCAGATTGGTGGAAAAGCAGAATTTGCACACCACAAACATTGTGCTGCAGGCACAATAGCATACTTTTTTCATGACGTCTTCTTTGCTCATGTCCTCCTTTGAGGGGCTCAGTGTCTGAAGTCTGTTCCTCAACCGTGTGTATCCATCTGTCCTGCAGATGCCTACAGTGAGAACGACCTGACGCTGTACTGGAAGAATGGCAACAACTCCCTGAAGACGGAGGAGATCGTGCTGTCTCAGTTCTTCATTGAACAGTTCAGCTCGAACAGCGGCATGGCTTACTACAGCAGCACAGGTACGGTGTAATGGTTAGGGAGTTGGACTGTAGATCACAGGGTTGCAGGTTCATATCCCATCCTTACCACTCCCTACACCTATATCCATAGCTGAAGTGCCCTTAAGTAGGGCACCTAACCCCACACTGCTCCATGGACTGTAACCAATACCCTGTAAATAATACTTTGGATAAAAGCGTCAGCTAAATGTAATATAATGTGATGTCATGTAATGTAATGATGCACCATATAATTAAAATGCATTGGTGGCATAAGTCTATTCTGTCCCCCTTTCTCTCTCTCTCTCTCTCTCTCTCTCTCTCTCTCTCTCTCTCTCTCTGTCTCTCTGCCTCTCTCTCTCTGTGTCTCTCTGCCTCTCTGTCTCTCTCTCTCTCTCTCTCTCTCTCTCTCTCTCTCTCTCTCTCTCTCTCTCTCTCTCTCTCTCTCTCTCTCTCTCTCTCTCCTACAGGCTGGTATAACCGTCTCTACATCAACTTCATCCTGAGAAGGCACATCTTCTTCTTCATGCTGCAGACGTATTTCCCCACCATGCTCATGGTGCTGCTGTCCTGGGTCTCCTTCTGGATCGACCGGAGAGCTGTACCAGCCAGGGTCTCTCTGGGTGAGCACGCACTCACAGACACTCACTCACACACACACACACACACACACACACTCGCCGAGCTGTACCAGCCAGGGTCTCTTTGGGTCAGCACAGACACTCGCACGCATGCACGCATGCACGCATGCACGCATGCACGCATGCACGCAGGCACGCAGGCACGCAGGCACGCACGCACGCACTTCCCCACCATGCTGCTGTTATGGGTCTCCTTGAGATCAAGAGGAGAGCCGTGCCTGCTGCAATCTCTGTGGGTACACACACAAACACACACACAGTTTCAGAGCATATAAACCCAAATATGTTTTCGCATAGGCTGCCCACTGAAGCTGTCATGTTGCAAATCAGTCTGTGTCTATAAGCAGCTACTATGACTGTGTCTGTCTCTGGGCTGTGGAAAGCCTTCATTTTCCTAGCATGTCATCAGAACACATAACTTAGCTTGTCTATCTTAAGCCATGATGATGTGCACCATCACTGTGTGTGTGTGTGTGTGTGTGTGTGTGTGTGTGTGTGTGTGTGTGTGTGTGTGTGTGTGTGTGTGTGTGTGTGTGTGTGTGTGTGTGTGTGTGTGTGTGTGTTTGTGTTTTTGTGTGTGTATGTGTGACTCTCGGTGTGTCCTGTCCCTGTTTACCGGCTTTAGACATCACCATAGGCGTGTCAGCCTCCAAACACACGCACTCACACTATATGAGCACACACTACTATATGCACACACACACACACACATTATCCTCAAGTCTCTGTGTCCTTCCTTTAGGAATCACCACAGTGCTGACCATGTCCACCATCATCACGGGTGTGTCGGCGTCGATGCCTCAGGTGTCGTACGTGAAGGCGGTGGACGTCTACCTGTGGACCAGCTTCCTCTTCGTCTTCCTCACCGTCATCGAGTACGCCGCCGTCAACTACCTCGCCACCGTCAAGGACATGAAGCGGCGCAAAGAGGGAAAGGTCAATAAAACAGCTATGTTTATTTTCAGGGGGTTTTAGACTAGACAGTATGAGATGGTGACAGGAAGCGAGTGGGAGAGATAGAGATGGGGGAGGATGGGGAAATGTTTGAACCGTTGCTGGGGCCAATAAAATGACTATTATAAATAATTGTTTTTCAATTCAATTCAATTTTGTTTATTCGCCAGACAACTAAATTATTATTATTGCTATTAGGTGCAACATAGCGCAGTAGGCCCACTGTATAGACATGCACCCACTTTGATTGTTAAATTACTAAAACTAACACTCTTAACTCTAAAACTAAACAGCTAATCTCTATTTATTATTTACTGTCACATCATGGATATGAAAAGAGACAAACAGGAAAAGGTCATAAAGGTGCATCAACAACGAGGGCATGTAGGCTGATGTGCTGTCATGCTGTTACATGTCATGCAATAGAAAATCAAAACAAATAGATGATCATTTGCACATGTGCACAGTATATACGACATGTATTGTTTGTTTCATAATCTAAAAGGTCAAATGGCGAAAGAGGGCTTTATTCTAATGTCCACTTGTACTGTTAAAGAAGGGAAGGGCCATTAAAATGCAGCACACATCAGTGCATGTTAACTTTTGGTACTGTTAAATAGCACATGAAAGCTCATTAGGATGCAATGCAAAATAGGACATAGCCAGCCTCCAGTGCTATGTCTGCTCACATTGTCTCATAACACATGAAAGAGTCAAAACAAAACAATTAGGCTAATATATTTTATTATTTATTTATTTCATGTGAAGATGCAAGAAGAACCCCAAACCAGGGCATACAGGCTTACAGTATATGTACTTTAATTGTTCAATTACTAATGACATAAACAATCAAAACTAAACAATTCATATATTTTAATATGTTTGTTAATTAGTCCCATGGCAAGGATATGCAGAGATGCAAGGAGGGAAAGGTCAGATATACAGTGCAGAGTGCAGCTATACAGTAAGTAGATTTACAAACAGTTGGTACTCATGGAAATAACTTCTGTCCCTGTATGTGGATTTAAATTTCTTTTGACAGCCACCATCGTTTGATGCCACCCAAACCATGGCTTTCGACGGCTACTACCATGACAATGACATCGAGATGACCGACTTCTCAACGCTGGACTCCGGTCTTCCAGTGGATCCTCCCGGCTTCCACTCACACGCGGCCCAGGACCTTCCACCAGTGGTGGGCACACGGCTCTGGAGGAGACGCCCTATATGGGACTACTTAGACTTTGTGGTCAGCAACAGCTACGTGATAGACTCCTGGTCCAGGGTGGGCTTTCCCATGGCCTATCTGATCTTCAATGTTGTCTACTGGTGTGTCTACGCCTGATTGAACACGGGCGTTTGTGAATGATTATTTATTTGCTGTCAGAGAGAAAGAAGTGTGTTTGTGGACTTAGAATGTAGAGAATGACTGGGTGAGTGAGGTTGCACGGGTACACACACACACACACACACACACACACACACACACACACACACACACACACACACACACACACACACACACACACACACACACACACATGGACAACGTGGACACAATGTCTGTTTACTTTTGAACACGTCTGCAAATTTGCTAGTGCTTTTACACTGTCATAAATACAGTGAGAAGCCTGTTTATGGATATGGAATAACTGTAGGACCAACAATGCATATGCACGCATAAAGACACACATCCACACCCACAACAATACAGGCACATACAACCCCCCCCGTACACACACACACACACACACACCAATTTCAAGCTTTGAGATTTTTTATTTTTATTGTTAAGAAGAATGGATTTCTCCTGATATTTACATATAGTATGCTGTTGCTTGAAAGTTTAAGAAATAAATCTATTTATCAAAAGTACAGACAGAGTTTTGATTATCTTAATGGAAATTAGGCTAAAATCTACATCTACACAGTGTCTTCCACTCTTAATATAAAAATATATTACTATTTCCTAGTTGAATATAAAAAAACTACATTTATCGAAATGTAACAAAAACACACACATTTGAAGAAAAGTCACAGATAAGAAATCACAAGGTTGATCTACAAGTGCTCTTGCAAAATAAATATACAACAACAGGATTTATATACGTTTCATACCTACATATACAATAACCAATAAGAACATGGTGTTTAGGGTAGATCTGACTGCCATTGATTTCTGATAGCATAATGTCTAGTAGCAGTATTCAGATGTAGAATTAGTTGTAGCAAGCATCGGACACAAGAGTATAGTGGTGCTTTAAACAGCAGTCACTTCAGGCAATGGATGGCAACCCGTCGAGAAGTACCTTCGTTGTGAAATTAGAATGCGATACAATCCCTTTGTTTGCACTATTACCATTTCTTCCACATGGTGCCATCATTTGACATTCACCATTGTAATGTACTTGACCAGACCTTTATATTTTATTCAATCCAAAAGTATTAATATATGCATGAAAAAACATTTAAACAGTGATCTGTGCTCTGCAATGTATTAAGGTCTATTGGATCAATCATTAGGTCAAAACAACGCACACTGATGTCAGAGAGAATTGATTCCAGAGATTAGCAGAGAATTGCTGTGGCAGATTGTAACTGTTATATGAAAAGGCAACTCATCTATATAAGCCTGAGCACTCATATCCTAGTTAGTGGTTGCCTGCTAGGATATTTCAGACTTCCCTATTCCATAGATACTATAGAGCCCAGTTGTATCCAAAATAACATATGTTCTATCTATGGTCTTATCCTACCTAAAATTGGTCAGTGGCCAAACCCTGACTGACTGGACTATAGTCACTTGGTGAACCATAAAACAGACATCAACACATCCAATTGGCCTTCAGAGTTCCCAATGGAATGAGTGTCAGGGGGTGAGTGGCTGTACAGTAGTAGCAGCTAACGTGACATATTTTTGACTTCCTTATCCTGACTTCCTACAAAGACCTTCAGGGCCCCCGTGGGTGGACTCCAGTCACTGATGGGGGACAGTGAAGGCTCCAGGGATTTGAAGGTCGGATATTCAGGCTTCTGTGTGGTGTAGTGTAGTCTAGACGATAATACTGTTCCTTTGCATTGCCTAGTGGGAAATGTGTGTGTTGGTGGGATCTCAAGCTCCCACTGAGCGAGAAACTTCAGTGTTGGAACCGAACCGGTCTCTTATGTAACCATCACTGACTGCAGAGACAGACGTTTCAGGCAGCAAAGAGTCAAGTTAGTTGGTCCAACTCACTTCATTCACTCAGTTCTCCTTCATGTTCATAAAACTTCATTCCGTAATATATAACACTTCATATTTTAACGAGATTTACAAGGTTGAAAGCTCCTACAGTAAATTAGGAGAATAATAATAATAATAATAATAAAGGTCAAAGTTCAAGTTTTTAGCCAGAGAGTGGGCCTCAGTATAAAGCTCAGTGTTGCCAGATTGGGTGGTTTCCTGCCCCATTAGGCTGTTTAGGATGACAATCTGTGGGTAAAAGATGGTGCCGGGCAAAGGTTTTTTTTGATGATATATGGTCATAGAAATCCAAAAAATGTTTTCAAAATGGGCGGGATTTCGTGCCTACAGGTGGGTCTTGAGCATTTTTTGGGCTGGAAGTCATCAGTCATATCTGGCAACCCTGACCAGGCCATTTGTGTTCCTCATCATCATCCTCACTGCAGTCTCCTGGAACTGTTGTGATTGTTCATCTCGTTTAGAATCACATCCCCATTGGCGTCCTCCAGAGCTGTGATCATGGTGTCATCAAATGGGGAGCCTATACACATAAATAATGTTATTGTTATTTATGTTATTACTATGTTATTGTGCGTACAATTGTTTTATACGTGCAGTAGATACCATGAAATGAGTCTATCATAAAGTATGTTTACCTTTGAGTTGAAGAAGGAAATAAATGGGATCAAAAGAGTCATAAAATACATACATACAGAGAGACCGATAGATACTTTGTTACTCACGGATTCCGTTGGAATGTTCTTGAGCGTCATCGGCGACGGAGGAGTTCCGGGAGGCTCTGTGGGTGAGTGCCGAGTTGGAGGAGTGGACGGAGGAGGTGGTTGCCAGGGACGACTTCTTTGTGTTGTTCTGTGTGGCCGTTCGACTCCAGTCTGTATACGCAAGCAAGCAAAGGGCAGCCGAGTCTTAACGATGCAGCAAGTAGCTTTTTAACTGAACAAAAGTTCACTAGGGTGTGTGTGTGTGTGTGTGTGTGTGTGTGTGTGTGTGTGTGTGTGTGTGTGTGTGTGTGTGTGTGTGTGTGTGTTTGTGTGTGTGTGTGTGTGTGTGCGCGTGCCTGCATGCGTGCGTGTGTTGGTTACCTGAATTCTCAGCCAGTCGTAAGCTGCCACAGCAGAGATATATCCTCCATTGCCTGCGGACATTGTCTTTCATTGCGCAGTGGAAGACAAATATGAAGAAACCTGACAGAAACAAAGAGGATGCGTAATGAAAAGTGAAGAACCGCAAACCCTACACTGTAGGGCCTACAGTATGCTGCAGTCTCAGTCAAATAAACAATGCCCCTGTCATTTGCTGTCAGGTTGAAGCAAAGATTCTTTTAATTCAGAATGGACTGTCTCTGGTTGAAGTACAGTATCTCACTGACATTCCATAAAGATTGAAGGAAATCATCTGTCCAAAAGTCCAAAATAACATGTATATGGTTTGATTCTTTCCAACTAAATACATTTTGCCTTATTTTTAAGGAAAGCTTCTACAACAGGAGACAAATCTTAATACTGATCGAAGACACAGATGCCAACTTCCCTTGAAAATGGAGAGGTAGGGATTTAGTTTGATTTGGGGAATGATGTTACTTTTGAGTTGATAAGTAAGTAAGTAAGTTTTATTAACAGTGAAAAACTGACCTAAGTGTTGTACAGTGTCTAACTAAAACAAAAAGGAAAAACAGTAAAGCATTTAAGCAGCATAATAAAGCATTTTAGCAGCAGAAAGCATTCCAATAGATGAATAAAACAATTAAAATTGATGTTAAGTGTTAAAAAGTAAGACAAATAAAAGGTGTTAAAAGGCAGAAAGCTACGAACTAAGAGGCAAGTAGTAATAGTGGGAGCATGTCTGATGTCAGGGGGTAAATCATTCCAGAGGTGTGGAGCTGCCACAGCAAAGGCTCGGATGCCTTTAATGTAGTGTATGTAAAGAGGCCTTTGCTAATGGATCTGAGGGGCCTGGGTGCCGAGTGGTGTCACAGCCTGTCTAAAATGTAGCAAGGGGCCTGACCTATGTAAAAATGGAGTGATGTGGTCATGCTTCCTAGTGCCAGCTAGGGCATTCTATTTGGGACTGGGGTAGTACAAGGTTTAGGGGTAGGGTTAGGTTAAGACAAAAAATGAAGATGGCACATGAAACTGATTACAGGCTCTGGAGCACTGTGGAGTTAGGTGCCTTGCTCAAGGGTATTTCAGCCATGGATGAAGATCCTGGTAAGGGCGGGATTTCAACCTGCAACCCTCTGATCTAAAGGCCAGTGCTCTAGTCTAGCCATTGAGCCATGTCTGCCCCTGTCAGTTGTTATTGGGGGGAATTACTGTAGTCCATTTTATTTTGTAATACTAAGGGGGGTGCTGGCAGGCTTATGATGAGATCTTGGAGGCGTTGGCAGGCTTATTATGAGGTCAAGGGGCCATTGGCTGGCTTATGATGAGGTCAAGGGGGCGTTGGGAGGCTTATGATGAGGTCAAGGGGGGGCGTTTGTTAAAAGAAAACCCACTGAGGTACATGAAAGGTGTACTGACTAGCTGACTATCATTAATAGTGGAAGCCTACCAGTACCTTGTAATGAGTTGAAGATGGCGAAGAGGTAACTGAAGGCTATGCTGACGGGCCCCCAGGCGAAGAAGGCGAAGCCCCAGGTGAGGCCCAGGAGGAAGGTGAGTCCAGCCACGCTGCGCAGGTCGTGCAGCCCGGAACGGTACTGGTTGTTGTGCGGGTTCTGCCGCTTGACGCGGTGCAGCTGCACCATGACCACTATGAACATGGCCAGGTTCAGCACGAAGACCAGGCAGAAGAACGCTACCACGCCCACGTAGAAGGCCACGTCATTACGCAGCCAGCAGCTATGGATATACACAGAATGTAATATAGTATACATATGCGTATGTTATCATCATCATCATCAGCTTCTTCATCATTATTGTCATCACTATGAACATAGCCAGGATCAGCACAAACACCAGGCAGAAGAACGCCACTTATACCACGTCACTCCACAGCCACCAGCATTAAACATCAGTGCACTTCATTTGAGACATAGCAATTATAACGATCTGGATGTGAAATGTGTAGAGAAAAAAAAACATGCCTTGCCTGGTTACTTAAAGATGAATGTCCGCACATTGCTCCTGTTGCTTTTTTAAAATTTCAATCGCTCTTGATTAGCTTGAAAGCGTTCACTTGAAATAAAAAAAGCAACGGGAGCAGTGTGCGGACATTCATCTTTATGTTCATAGTTTTTACTTTTTTGGTCCTGTACCTTCGTCTTGGATGTGTGCACCACCACTTAATTTGACTGCCTGGTTACTTACAAATCATCTGTGGTCCCATCTGTGTATCTGCCATAGGTGACAAGGCCATAATTGTCCTTATCCACCGCGATGATGATGATGACAACAGGAAGAGGAATGCCTGAAATAAAACATAAAAGAATTTGGAAAATCAATACAATGACAACTCAATCTTCTTACCTTAGTCAAGTCAAGTCAAGTAGGTTTTACTGTCAATTTCTTTACATGCACTGGTCATACAAATAATTTGAAATTACATTTCTTGCTTTCCCATACAGACATAGACTAATTTAGGTAAGGACATAGACAGTATAGACATAGACAGTACTTATACATGGACTTAAGACAGTGTGGACATAGACAGTGCTCATACAGACATTTAAAGTGCAAGACTGGACAACAGAAGACTTGTAGAGGACATACATTAAGAGGTATTGTTGTGCTTTTGTGCTTTTCCTAAAAAAGTCCTTTATAGCGTTCTGACATGGTAATAGTAGCATTTTGAAGAAAAATAAATATTAAAAAGGTCTGTCAAGTACACCAGCAGCAATGTGTGTGTGTGTGTGTGTGTGTGTGTGTGTGTGTGTGTGTGTGTGTGTGTGTGTGTGTGTGTGTGTGTGTGTGTGTGTGTGTGTGTATGTGTTTAAGGTGCAGGTGTGCGTCTGTGTGTGGTCTGTGTGTGTCTGTGTGTGTGTGTGTCAGTTTGTGTCAGTGTGTATGTTTGGGTTTAGTGCAGAAAGTGCAGTGTGCTTGTGTGCTTGTGTATGTGTGTGTGTGTGTGTGTGTGTGTGTGTGTGTGCATGTTTTGAGTTAGTGCAGGTTGAAAGTTCAGTCACAAGTATAGTAGTGCAGGTGGAATGTTCAGTCGCAGATATGGTGGTGGGGGATGGGGGGGGGGGGGGGTTGTCAGTGGCCTTGCTGGCTAGAGGCTGACAGTGGAGGGAGAGTGGGTTGAGTGTTCAGCCTGGTGGTACGGAAACGGAGGCGCCTGTACCTCTTTCCAGAGGGCAGGAGCTGAACAGTTTGTGTGCAGGGTGGCTTGTGTCCAATAATTATCAGTGCTTTGTGGGTGAGGCGGGTGGTATAAATGTCCTGCAGGGAGGGGAGTGGTACTCCAATGATCTTCTTCGCTGTGTTCACAACACGCTGGAGTGTCTTCCTGTTTTTCTCCGTGCAGCTTCCTCCCCACGCTGTGATGCAGTTGGACACGACGCTCTCTATGGTTCCTCTGTAGAATGTTGTCATGATGGAGGGTGTAGCACTTGCCTTCTTTAGTTTGCGCAGGAAGTAGAGACGCTGATGGGCCTTCTTCGCCAGTGATGTAGTGTTGATGGTCCAAGAGAGGTCGTTGCTGATGTGCACTCCAAGGAACTTGGTGCTGCTCACTCTCTCCACAGCATCGCCGTCGATGGTCAGTGGTGGCAGTTGTTTTTGGACCCTTTGGAAGTTGACAACAATCTCCTTGGTCTTGTTGACATTCAGCAGGAGGTTGTTGTCTTTGCACCATCTGGCCAGCAGGTCTACTTCTTCTCTGTAGTGAGTCTCATCGCCCTTGGTGATGAGGCCCACCAGTGTTGTATCATCCGCAAACTTCACTAGATGGTTAGTGCTGTGGGTCGTTGTGCAGTCGTATGTCAGCAGCATGAATAGCAGGGGGCTGAGAACACGACCTTGCGGAGCCCCCGTGCTCAGGGTCAGGGTGCTTGAGGTGTTGTTCCCTACCCGTACTGCTTGTGGTCTTTGCATCAGGAAGTCCAGCAGCCAGTTGCAGAGGGAGGTGCTAAAACCTAGTTTGTCCAGGTCTGATATCAAGAATTCCCTGTTGAAATCAGTTGGTTACATTACATCTTATTAGAGTAACATCAAATTCCACAGCGGCTGAGAAAATGGTCCCTCAACCTGAGACAATTCATTTCATACAAGGTTTGTTTCATTTCAGTCGGTATTCTATCAACAACACAGAGACTTACATTGAAAGTCTGGCATAATAATTCATGTCATTCTTGTGCTTTGTGGACTGGGTATAATACCGTTTTAGTGAGAGGCTATCAATAGCCGTTCACTTGCGCTAGCCTAGCACCACCCACCTTTGGAGGACTGCTTGGATTATCAAAAAAAAAATCTGCCCATGTCTGTAAGAGTCTGACAATCTAGGATATAGGGTCCAACCAGTCATGGGTGAGCGGTTAGGGCGTCAGACTTGCATCCCAGAGGTTGCCGGTTCAACTCCCGACCCGCCAGGTTGGTGGGGGGAGTAATCAACCAGTGCTCTCCCCCATCCTCCTCCATGACTGAGGTACCCTGAGCATGGTACCGTCCCACCGCACTGCTCCCCATGGGGCGCCACTGAGGGCTGCCCCCTTGCACGGGTGAGGCATAAATGCAATTTCGTTGTGTGCAGTGTGCAGTGTTCACTTGTGTGCTGTGGAGTGCTGTGTCACAATGACAATGGGAGTTGGAGTTTCCCAATGGGCTTTCACGCTTTTTCAACCCAGAGGGTTGCTTTAAACATGTATCGGGACATGTAGCTAATAGTATAAAACCACTGATGTAGGTATCCGGACATGTACAGTAGCTGCTGTGTATTAATAGTAATAGTAACAGTAATAGAAAAGAGAAAGACTGTACTAAAATCCACTGTACTAACCCCAGTGAGGGCATGTATCGAGACATGTAGCGGTTGAAGACCTTGACTATGGGCATATGGACTAGAGCAATAAATAGGACTCTACTGAAATGCACTGCACTGACCCCAGCCCATGAGTGAGAACTTGAGCATGTATCACGACATGTACAGTGGGTGTTGTGTGGCAATAGTAATATTACATTACATTACATTGCACTTAGCTGACGCTTTCATTTATTCTAAGCGACTTACAGCTATTATTTTACAGGGTATTGGTTACAGGCCCTGGAGCAATGTGGGCTTAGGTGCCTTGCTCAAGGGCACTTCAGCTATGGATGGAGATGTAGGGGGAGGACCTGCAACCCCTAGATTGAAAGACCAACTCTCTAACCTCTAAGCCACGGTTGCCCCACATATTATTATTTTACTATTATTACTGCCAGTCTTACTGAAGGTCTTTAGAACGGAAGCATGGCAACTAAAAAGAAAAAAAAGGATTTAAGTGTTTTCATTTTTTTTGTCTCGTTTTTGTGCGATGTAATTAGGTTTTATCATTGAGAGTAAATAGAATGGAGGCCAAAATTCTATTTCATTGTTGAAGCCAAGTTGGAGCCAAGGTTGGACCCAAAAAGACCAAAAAATGGCCAAATCCCATTCATTCCTATGAGAGACATAAAACCCTGTATCTCCCTTAAATGCCACTCCAGGGGGATAATTTTTCGCTCAACTAGTAGGTCCCCTTGCTCTCCAACTTACCAGGGTGGTGATTTTTTTGTGGTGATGTTTTGTTTTAGAGAGATATTAAAAGTTAAATTGACCAATGAGCATCAGAACATTGTTTGATTGACCGTTAGAAGTCTTGTTGTTGTCCAATCAGCACCTGCGTTTGGCGTTGCTAAGGTGGAATGTAAGTTGGAATGTTCCCAAATCTGGCTTCAAAGCGTTGAATGGCAAATAGCGTTGATTTGGCGTCCATTCTATTTACTGTCAATGGTTTTAATACACATTATTATTACTGACCCCAGCCCATGAGGGAGAACTTGAGCATGTATCGGGACATGTAGCTGTTGAAGACCTTGACGATGGCCAGGTACATGTGCAGGGCCTCCAGGCCCATCCAGGTGAAGGAGGCCAGCAGGAAGTAGTGCAGGAACCAGGCGGTGCTGATGCAGAGGCCCACCGCGTCCCGGTACAGCGCCAGCCACGAGTCCAGCAGGAAGGTCAGGTTGAGGAGTAGCAGAGCCAGGCACAGCTGGATCAGGATCTTGGCAGGGATGTCCCGACGGATTTTCCTTTTTTGGGGAGGGAGACACAAAGTTAAATTTAACTACCTTAACATGATTTAACTACCTTAACAAGTGCATTTAAGAACAGCTGGATAATGATCTTGGCAGAGATGTCCCTACGGATTTTCCTTTTGGGGAGAGACAAAGACACATTATTTTTCACATACATTACACACATTATTTAACACAACATCAACAAACAACACACAGTCCTGGTTGGGGTGTAGCACATCTGGATCAGGATTTTGGCAGGGATGTTCTGACCGATTGTCTTTTTGAAAGGGGCATAGACACATAGTTAAATGTAACTATTTTCTTTAAACTATATTTTTTATTTTTCAACAATAAAGTAGGAAGGTCAGGTTGAGCAGCAGCAACACTAGCCACAACTGGATAAGGATCTTGGCTGGGATGTCCGGACTGATTTTTTTTTCGGGGTAGGGGTAAAAATGGTTTAATATGACAGGTATACACTAGGTAAGCACAAGTGGATAAGTTCATAAATTCACATCTGTATCATAATCCTTGCTGGGCTGTCCTTTGAGAGAGGTCAGACACATGCAGTTGTTAAATACAGTGGCCATGGTGCGTGTATAGTGCATGCAAAGGGGTGGATAAGTTTGTCATCCTGACATCCTGCCGGGATGTTGCGACAGATTTTCCTTTTGGGGGATAGATACAGTATATTAGTATTACATAACATTTAATTACATTACAATACAGCACATTACAGATGCAGAAGATGTGATGGGGGATGATAGTCGTGGGACAGCGCCAGACATAGCTGGATCAGGGCCACGGCCGGGATGTTGCAGTGGATATTCCTTTCTAAATATAGCAGCTAAAGGGTGCATATGTTTACATAGGCACAGCTTGGGTATGCATTTGTGCACAAAGACACAGCATAAAGGCATACTGTATCAAGATCTTGGATTCTCCTTTTGACAATTTAACTAATTATTAATTATTAACTAATTATTAATAATTGAAGAGCTCTTTTCCAAAATGAGATATATCCATTTTATAGAATGTTGGGTAATTGACATTTTTGTATTGGGCATTCCATTGAATTGCATCACAAAATGCATTTTATAGAGGTTTAAAAAGCATGTTCTCAAAACATTTGAATGGCAAGAATTCACACATAGATGATAGGACTACTTATCAGTCAATTCCAATATTAAAATGCAAAAAGTCAAAAATAGTGGATATAGCGTTTTGGAAAAGAGCTCTTCAATTATTAACTAATGTAATATGTATGTATGAGATGGATACCGTAACTCAGAATATCAGAATTTTGATGTCGCAATGGTTTTTCCTTTTGGGAGGAATATTAAATGTGGTATCTATAGGGTGAGTACGTGTATAGAGGTATAGTTTTGGGTGTAGACACGCCGTAAAATATGGCAGTTGTACAAGTGCAAAAGGCACAGCTGTATCTGAATGTTAATTACATCTAACATTTAATTACATTACATTACAGTACATTACGTATGAAAGATGAAGAATAGTAGCCTAGCGAGCCAGACCCGTACGGTCGCTAGGGGCGTCTAGATTTCTAGGCTACAAGAATAGGCCATTGTGGGTGTAGGGCGCACAAAGACACCAGTGGATTAGCATCTTGGTGGGGATGCAATGTCACATTTTCCTTTGGAAGGTCAGAAAACACATACAGTAGCTATTGTAAATACTGCATGGTAGCTATGCTGCATACAGAGGTGCATACATGTACGTAGGCTGGGGGTAGACACGAGTTAAATATGGCGAGTATAGTGTGGATAAGTATTATAAATATGAACGCCCAGCTTTGGGGTGGACACACAGTTAAATTTGACGGGTCTAGCGTGGGTACATGTCAGGTGATATGAAACAAGTTGGTGGGCATTGAACTTAAATCAGGCAGAGGGCATGAAATATTTGACCCTATGAATAAGGTCACATGATTTCTTCACATGGTTTCTCATTCCACTGGGATTCATATTTTCAAGGACCTGATGGCCTTCATACCCCTCCCACCAGCAGCACAATATATGTTGTGGACCAGAGGGGAGGCACCACACAGCCATACTTTAATACTCCCAAACAGCGGTGGAAAAACTGGACTGATAAAGTAAGAGTCCTTCTGACTGTGCTCCCACATGTGAATTAGGATCAACTGGTTCATTAAATTTGCTGAAGCAAATATGTGGCAGGGTTTCTACTTTCTGAACAAGGGTTGTCAGTTACCCTGCTCCCAAAGGATGCAGCAAGTAACACCATTTGCCTCCTCAATATCTACGGTACATGACTTACTCGAAAGAGATGTAGGTGAGGAGGGTGACGGCGAGGAAGATGGCGGAGATCCCGCAGCCGATGAAGGTGATGAAGGACAGGATGCGGGCCTGGAGAGGGTCTGTGATGCCCTCTCTGGACAGATCCTACAGCACGGGGAAGGCAGGAGAACACAATCATATACAACATCAAATTAAAAATCACGACAGGATGCTGGCCTGGAGCGGGTCTGTGATGCGCTCTCTGGACACATCCTAGAGCGCGGGCAGGAGAACACAATCATATACAACATCAAATTAAAAATCACGACAGGATGCTGGCCTGGAGCGGGTCTGTGATGCGCTCTCTGGACACATCCTAGAGCACAGGGAGGAGAGCACAATGGGCTCTCTCCATTATCCTAACTCATGTCCTCCCTTGTGATTGTGGTCTCATGATGACGTCACAAGACTAAGTTTAATTCAATATCTCGCAAAAGTGCAGTTCAAAGGTGATTTTCTCATTTGCAATTGGGATGTTGAATAGGGTAAAGTCTCCCAAAACTTGTTGTGGCTAGGCTGACTTAATCGTTTTCTCCACGGAGGCGAGGCATCAGTGAAGCACGAGACCAAAGGCACAGGCCGAAGTCCGGAGTAAGGATAATGGAATGTATTCACAGATATGGGGTCACAGATATGACCATGAACTGAATATATGTTTTATCACACACCAATGATTACGAAAGAGTTTTGTAACATCGTTGGCCTTTGTTAACAAAGCTACAGTATTAGAATGTAATGTAAACAATGTTCTATATTTGCTAATGTGTTGTTGAAGTGATTTGTTGATATTAAGGGTAATGAACATAATCTTCAACAGAGTACATAGAGTAAAACCAGAGTGCCCGACTGACAGTGTTTCACAAGGGATCATCTGCTTACTCGACTACATTGACGGCACATTACGTTTCCTGCTGTTGTTATTGTTATTCTTTTCGCCCCACATTTTACTTTGTGTTTTTACCCAGTTTTGTCCCTCTAATCCATAAAAGGTTAGTGCGGCTGTTGAAGAGGCTGCTGTAATGTAGTTTAGTAGCGGATTAGATTAGAGAGTGCACTGTACCATCAGGACTGCAAAGCTGGTGAGATGGTTGCAGCTGCAGATGGTCTCGTTCTGTGTGGACGCGTTCTTCACAAAACACCCCTTCGAGCTCCATCCTCCGGAGCCATCTACACAGTGAAAAACACCAGTGTTATTTTAACTCCAAGTTAGTCCAAATCAACTCCATTTCAGATAACATTTGGTACCACTCAAATATCAACACTGGAATGTGAAAAAAATAGAGCACTGGTGGCACCTGGAGCAGAATGGGCAGGTAATCGTCTTGCTATTGAATTGAAATGATGCTGGCCGTCTGCAAATTTTTACACTGACTTTTGACTCCACTGTTAGAGTGTTTTGACTCTCCACAATGTTGTAAATACTCCATCTGGAGTTATATAAGTTTACTCTGGAATTTTGACACCCCATTTTTTACTCTGTAGGCAAGGGGGTGACACAAGTGTTCAATGAATCTCTAAAGAGATCTCTCATTTGAATGCCTTTGCTGGTTGATTTGGATTCACACCCTCCAACGTTAAATTTACAAGTAGAAATAAGAAATAACACAAACTCTTCCTTACTCTACAGGGACGGGCAGTCATGTTATTACATAATTTTGAGGGCATGTGGGAATAGCACATTATATCAGAATAGCAAAATAGTGCATTAGCATACTCCACTATTTTTCTTATTATTTATATTTGACAAAAATGATAATATGAACGTTGGAAGTCGTTGGAAAATATGGAAGCATACTGGTACCGTTTTGGTCGAAGTCCCAGAACACACAGACAGCTGTGACATTTTCCTGTGGAGGAGACAAGATAAAAATGGCTTTAATATAACACACACACACACACACACACACACACACACACACACACACACACACACACACACACACACACACACACACACACACACACACACACACACACACACACACACACACACACACACGAAACCTTAGTGCACTAAGGTGGCCATACGGTACCTGTATGGGCTGGTTGTTCCTAAGCACAATCTCCACATCATCTCTGAGGCCTCTGATGGACAGGTTGGACGCGCTGGCACTCAGGATGTTGCTGTTGAGTACGCTCTGGTCCAGAGACGAGTCCTGTGAAAGAAAAGTAGCCGTGGCCTAATGGTTAGGCAAGTGGATCTAAGAGCAGACTGTTGTAGGTTCGAATCCCACCCTTAACCTCCATCCATGGCTGAAATGCCCTTGGGCAAGGTTCCTCCTAACCCCACATTGCTATAGGGACTGCATGTAACCAATACCCTGTAAATAACTGTAGGTTGCTTTGAATAAAAGTGTAAAAGCAGTGTAAAAGCAGATGACCCACCATGTGCTAGTGTTGTACTTACACTATGAATTTATAGCGTATAAGTTTACTTTTACTTTACCTTTGACACATCTGGAAATGGGTATTCCATACCTGAAAGAACGTAGGTTTGGAGTAGAAGTTGAACTGGAGCCTGGAGAGTGCCTTCACTTGCTGGGCACTGAGATTCTCCGTCAGTGTGGAGGGCAGCGTCACCAGACCAAGCTCACCCTCATCTAGCAGTGATGACGTGTTGGACGATCTTGTGCTTCCTTGTGCTCTCCTCACACTGGCTCCAGAGCTCTGGAGTGAGATGGGAGGGTTGTAACAAATTGTAGAGATGCACCATCATGATCGGCAGATATTGGCAAAAATTTCATGATTGCCAATCGTCACAAAGTGATCGGCAAAAAAGCAGATCGCGAGATATTAAATTCCTCACACAACTTTTTCGTTTTACTATAAGGTTACATCTGGAGCTAGTTGAAATGCATACATTACATTGGCCTATGCAAGTTGTGATAATGCTTGGTCTCTTCAATTTAGAAAATATCATAATGACAATATAGATAATTGGATTACTGATGGTCTGTAAAAAAAAAAACTATGAAAGGTTCCAGTCCTTTCTGGGATCGACAAAAGAGCTGATCGGTGCATCTCTAACAAATCACATGGGTGACCGTTAAGACAAGCCTGTTAATGAGATCTGAAGTACAGGTGGTATACTACAAATACACAAGCAGAGCTACTTGTGAAGCCTAATTCAGTTTCAGGTTGAAGTTAATAAAGAATCTGCTCTTTTTTAAAGACTATTTACATCTATTTATATCAAGTAAGTCTCGAGTAACAAAAGGGGTATGTATACGTAAATGGTTGTATGCTATCATTACTTTATGTCCTCAATTGTAAGTCACTTTGATAAAGTGATAAAGTATCTGCCAAATGTAATGTAAAGTTTATCAGCGTACCCGTTGGTTTAACTGGCTGGAGATGAGGAAGGAGCCTCCTTGAAAGGTTGAGCCATCGATCTCTGTGACGCTCAGCACCAATGAATTAGCCTCCAGTGTCACACTCTCCTTATCCAGCACCAGCTTCAGAGCCAAAGTATCCACTGCCTTGATTAACCTGGAGATGGAAATAAATTATTCTTTACACTGAGTTATTTGCCCCCAAAATATCAAATCAAAAGAAAAGAGAGTTTTTCCTCACCCCGGTTTACGTTTACGTTCCCTGTTTCACATTTACGTTCCCTGATCATTATGATTATATGCCATTCTCTTTTAGTCTAACTCTCTGCCATTTTAGTATTTTATTATTACTCAGCATACCTTGACCATAACTTTTGCCTTTATTTGTCTTATTTTTAATCAACCTGGGCTGCGTTTCCCAAAAAACTCTTAAGTCGTACTTATATATGAGGTGCCCATTTGGCTGTATCTACGTATATGGGGTACTTTTTTACTTTGTAAGATACAGGAATTCATAACCGTGAAAGACAACAGAAACCGTAGGGCCAGTCGTGGTCTAGTGGTTAAGGACATGGATTTAGATCAGATGGTTGCACATCTCCATGCCTGAGATGGACTTGAGCACGGCACCAAACCCCACACTTCTCCAGGGACTGTGACCAATACCCTGTAACTACTAAGTGTAATGTAATGTAATGTAATGAACAGGCATAGAGTAGTTTAATTAATTGCAATTAATACTTGTATTAATTTTCATCAATTGTAAACCCTGTTAGCAGCACGTACTTGCTTGAAGATGACCGCAGAGAGCCAGCAGAGGCATTGAGGAGGTTCCCGATGGAGGACAACACCAGCCGCCCCAGTTCCAGGCTCACATTAGGGCCTGACAGCAGACTCTCAAGCTGGCTCACCAGCTCCGCAATCTGGGTGGCATTCATGGATGCCACGTCCTTGGTCTGGTTCAACAGATGGTTGGCCTGCTCGGCTGGGCTTGAGGTCGTGGTTGTAGTTGTTGCTGCTTCTGTTGTTGGTACTGTTGTTGTTGTTGTTGTTGTTGTGGTCTCTGTAAGGTAATTGTGGAAATACCGGTATCAAGTATCAATGCCTAACTGATTTCACAATGTCGCATTTTAGATTTGTGAAAAGAAATTGCAAACCAGGGCGTTTGCAACCCTCACATGGCATAGCCTCATTCCCACAACACAATTTTTCAGATTCTGACATTTTTGGAAATTTTTCATGATGCAGGTTTCTGTACAGTAGGTAAAAAGTATTTTTCTGTGACACTTGTGGCCACAAATAAACTCTACAGTACCTGTAGTGACTGATGTCGCTGTCGTCAAAGACGGTTTTACAGGACCTGGAGGTTCAGTTGTGTTCCTTGTGGCCTCGGTGGTAGCTGTGGTGGTTGTGGTTGATTTGGTTTCTAGTCCCACTGTGGTGTCAGGATGTGCCGGGCCCACTGCAGTGGTTGTCCCATTGACAATCACAACACCAGTTGTTGGTCTGGGGGTTGTGCTGGTTGTAGGGGTGGCAGTGCTGTTTGGAGCAACAGGAAACATGGAGACGTTGCTGGGATGCATTGTTGGTAACATCTGCTCAGGTGTAGTTGCCTGGGAAACCGTTTGATTCAGAACAGGAAGTGCTGTGATGCTGCTGGTCATGTTTGAGGAGCCATTGGTTGCCGTGACGGCAGCACTGACCCCCACCGTCGTCGCTGATGTTGGCGAGGAGCTTGTGTTGTGAGACGCTGGTGTTGCCGCAGGTGGTGTCGTAACTGTCCCGTTGTAGTCCACAGTAGTGTTTTGATACGGCGGCAGAGGCGTGAAAGACTCTGTTGAGTTCACCGGCGGACTCATAGTGGTGTTACTAGACGGTGATGGCGGAAGCGCGTCTGCTGTGGTGGTGGCGTCTGTTAAATTCAGAGAAGAATGCGTTGTAGCAGATTGCAGAGCTTGAGCGGTGACGTTCATTAGTGTGCTATTCTGTGCGGTTTCATTGATGGTTGTGTACAGTGGTGTGGTGTCATTTATGGAAGTATATGGTTGTGTGGTGTCATTGACAGTCGAGTTGAGATGCGCGTATGACGTGGAATATTGTGTAGAATTTGCAGGTGCAGCAGTGCTGTTGATGTATGTACTGTTTTCTGTAGATTCATTGATGGTTGTTGATAGTGGTGTGGTGTCATTAACAGTCGTATATGGCTGTGTTGAGTTGAGAGGAGCGTATGTCATGGAATTTTCTGTTGAATTTGCAGGTGCAGCAGTCGTGTTAATGTATGTACTGTTTTCTGCAGATTCACTGATGGTAGACGTTGGTGTGGTGACATTTAAGGTTGTGTATGGCTGTGTTGAATTGAGATGAGCGTATGGCGTGGAATTTTGTGTAGAATTTGCAGGTGCAGCAGTGCTGTTAATGTATGTACTGTTTTCTGTAGATTCACTGATGGTTGTAGACGTTGGTGTGGTGACATTTAAGGTTGTGTATGGCTGTGTTGAATTGAGATGAGCGTATGGCGTGGAATATTGTGTAGAGTTTGCAGGTGCAGCAGTGCTGTTAATGAATGTACTGTTTCCACTAAGTCCTGTGTATGCCTGTGTTGAATTCAGAGGAGGGTTAGTCGTGCCCATGTTTGTACTGTTGTCTGTGGATTCATTTACTCCTGTGGGCATTTGTGTTGAATTCAGAGGAGCGTAAGTCGTATTCATGTGTGTACCATTTGTAGTGAAACCATTTGTTGTGTAAGTTTCTGCTGAGTTCACTGGTGTCGATGATGTTGACGTATGATATTTTGAACTGCTCCACGCTGAAGATGTGGTAGAGTTAGTAGAAGCTAACGGTGTTGTTGTGGTGTTAAATGGAGTCCCGTTCTCCCATACCTCCGTAGAGTTAATCAGAGAATGTTGTGTTGACATATTTGGCTGTGTAGTGGCTTGAGGAACATCTGTGGTGGGATTGAATGGCGTGGTAGCATTTGGTGACGGTGTTGTGATGTTGAAATCAGTGTTGTTCTGCTGCACCGTAGTCTCATTATGTTCAGCATAGCTGGGTGTTGTTATGGCTGTTGTTGTGCCATTAACATCTGTGTGAATGGGTGCTGTTGTGGTATTGTTGGGAAGCAAATGTGTTGCGTTGGCTTCAGTGCTGTTTTGCCATGCTGTGGAAGCGTTAGTCTGTGGGACATGCAGGGATGATGATAATGATGATGATGATGATGATGATGATGATGATGATGATGATGAAGTAATCGGTGGAGTAGTAGTAGCAGATTGGTTAGTGGTAGTAGTAGATGGATTAGTGGTAATGGACTGAGTAGTGGTAATCGATTGAGTAGGCACCGTAGCAGGAGTAATGCTAGTTGGTTGAGTAGGCATAGTAGATTGAGTAGTGGTAGTAAATTGAGTAGTAGTAGTAGATTCAACAGAGGTAAATGTGCCTGTGGTCGTTGGCTTTGTAGCTGTAGTGCTGAAGTCTGCTGGATCAGTGGGGTTGGGTGTTGGCAATGGCAAACTGGTGTTCCTCAGCCATAGAGGTTCCTGGCAGATCTCACTGAGAAGCACAGCCATGGTCTCCCCATCTTTACTGTTGAGATAGAAATAAAACAGTATCAGTAGCCTGTTTTTCCATCCCTTCATACTTAATCATTTCATTCATTCAGAGGATATGAATGGTGGCTAATATCTGGGACTCCATTGATGTTCTTAATGGGTACACCCCATTATCCTAACTCCTGTCCTCGACCTGTGCTTGTGGCCTCATGCTTCGCTGTCTCCGTGGAGAAAACAATAAAGTTTCCCCCCTGTCAGCCTAGCCTGTTTGGGGGGACTTTTTGCCAATTTTACATCCCGACCTTATACATCCCATGACCTTGGAATTGTGCATTTGCCAGATATTGAATTAAACTTCTGTCGTCAATGACGTCTTGTGACATCATCACGAGGCCTGAAGTACAAGGGAGGACAGGAGTTAGGATAATGAAAAGAACCCGATGTGTGTCCATCCTTCATCCCTCTCCTATTCACTGATTAGCTGGTTGTCACGACTAGTTCGCTGGTTGTAGCAAGACCTAACCCTTCCCAGAACAACAGTTCCAGACCCTCTGTAAAACATTGCAGCCAGTGAAACCTAAAAAAGTAAGTTCCCCGGCTGCCTTAAGTTTGTAAGTTATCTCAACTTGAGACTTAACTCAATTCGAGGCTTTCTTAAGATGAATTAAATTACAAACTTAAGGCAGCAGGGAAACTTACTTTATTACGTTTAACTGGCTGTAATGCTTTACAGCTGTCTAAATGAAAGTAATACGAGGGGATGTAAAAAACAGGTTGCAGTATCAGTAAAATGAATACAAAATAAACTGTAGATGAATATGCATTCGTTTGCAATCTTACTGTACTTGTGCATACTAAGCCACACTATTAAGTATATTACATTTTACATTTGATAACTTTTGCGTTATATTTCTATTACATTATTGCATACGGCTTATGAATCTGATCATGTAGCCCGTTAACACATGCCGTTCCACCAGTGGAGTGCTGTAATAGTCATTGAAAAGTACTACCATAGTACTACACTACAATAACATAACACAGTGCCTTCAGTAATGCCATACCACTTGGTCATTGCCATTCTGGTAACAGCAGCTTGTCTTACTGGGTTAAGATTGCTTGTGTCCAACGTGAACCTCGTCTCCACTCACCATGTCAGTGGTTTCTTGACGGTGCTTTCACAGAAGTCGTCAGCTGTGAGGCTGGAGGAGAACCAGGTCAGGTTGGCGTCCAGGAGGCGCGTGCTGTTGGAGTCTGGCCCTCCACATATCGCTATGTAGAGGGATGAGAGAGCAATGAGATAGGACCAGAAGTGTATTACAGTAAGTAGGATTACTGCTACTGTTGTAGTTACAAGACTAGTATGGAATTGTACTATTGTACTATTGTAGCTACTACCGGTATATTGCAGCTCTGTAATATCAGACTACTAGTGCTGCAATTACTTCTTGATCATTCCTTCGACTTCCACTTTATACATCTCTGGTGAGGACAAAAATGGATGAGAAATTGAAATCGAGACGATCGATAAGGTAGAAATGATGCATAAGGACTTGCTTCTGCAATCAATATCACGTTAGTTCTAAGCTGCCATGCCCCTTTAGGAGGCAACCACCACATTTTACACAATGCAATCAGTCAATGCAATGCGATGCTGCTCAGAATGAATGAAGAAGTTAAAAGCCATGCCAATTTAGGAGACTACATGTAGACACTTGATTCCACTTTTGCTGCTTTGGTGAATGGAAGAATGACTCATCTACTCAATGATTCAAACTAGTCAATGATGACAAATGGGGGGCATATGGACAGGAAATTCTATTCACAGTTAGTTATGTGCAATGAAATTCCCTCTCTATATTGTCTTGCATATCATCTCTGTATTCTTAAAGTCATATAGAATTCTGTGCTAAAATACATTGCAACACTACTGTACAACTGAAATGACAGATATGAATCTAATTAATGTAATGTAATAATCCTATAATACACACAGTAGGCCAGCGCTATCGGCTAGGGTGTGCATGATGATTTAATACCATGCACATGATAATTTAATATCCTGTGAGTGGGCTTGACGTGGTGTAGAGAGGGAGAGTGTAAGTGTACGTATGGTAGTAGTGACTCACCCATGCGCCACACACACACACACACACACACACACACACACACACACACACACACACACACACACACACACACACACACACACACACACACACACACACAGACACACACGCACACTGGAGGGAGTGCGTTAGCGTACAATAGTAGTGACTCACCCATGCGTGTCAGCAGGCCGTCGTAGTGGACCCCTCGGCTCCCCTGCAGCCTGAAGGCCATCACTCTGCTGACCACACACACGTCCAGCAGCCGGTCCAGCATCAACGCCACCATGCAGCTGTGGAGCCTGGTACACACACACAGACACACACACAGACACACACACACACACACACACACACACACACGGATGCACACAAACGCGCGCGCACACACACACACACACGCACACACGCACACACACACACACACACACACACACACACACACACACACACACACACACACACACACACACACACACACACACACACACACACACACACACACACACACACACACACACACACGCACGCACGCACGCATACAAACGCACACATGCACACACTGTACTGTACAGTATATTGCCACTGCATTTTACACAATGCAATCTGTCAATGCAATGAAATCAGTCAATGCAATGCAATCAGTCAGTGCAATGAAATGAAATGAAATGCAATGCAGCTGAGCAATGCAGACAGTTATGTACAGACACAGACACACCAGGAAGAGGATTAAACAGTGACTACTGTACCTTGTTTCGCTGCCATGGCATTCTAAATGTATCTCCTGCAAATATAACACAGAGAAAAGAATTCACTGGCCAGCGTAAACATCCACCAACCTATCACCTATCTATTCATCATATTTTATAGGTAAAGTAATGTCTAGCTCAGTGCTTCTTACGTACCCGGAAGTGACGGAAGGACTCAGTTATGTTATTGCAGATGATCCTAAAATGACAGAGAGAGAGAGAGAGAGAGAGAGAGAGAGAGAGAGAGAGAGAGAGAGAGAGAGAGAGACAGAGAGAGATAGAGAGAGAGAGAGAGAGAGAGAGAGAGAGAGAGAGAGAGAGAAGGAAGGACAGAGAGTCAGACAGGGACCTCTACATCTATCCATACACATGTACAAAACAAGTGTGTGTACTGTACGGTACAGTAAGTATGCACATAAGCAAGGGTGGATAGTATGCTTACTGCGGTATGTCTGCATCACAATCTGAAGTGTTCTTGAAAATCTAAAGGGGAATGCACAGACATGATGACAAGCATTGCACACGAGCTTTCCTCACACATTCCTTTGACGAATATGACAAGTGCTGTATGTACAAGCATGCATGTACGGCAACAGAAACACAAACTCAGACCCAAGTTTACATCGTAATGCATCTACAAGACCTACCATGTCCTGAATGTCCTTCAGTGTTATGGTGGCATTTGTGATGTTCAGCCGCAGGGCATAGTAATATTTATCTGGAAAAGAATTTGTGTCAAAAAAAGGAATCATGAAGTACTGGGTGATTATGACAAAGACACATTTTATAACTGATATATTATGCCAGATATTCTGTATACAGTTTACTTGTAGGCCTACTGTAGCTTTCTGCAGGCATCAGAATATACTATAATGCCAGGATGTCAAAGTAAAATTCAAATACGTGAAATATGTGAATAATAAACTCTATGCAAACTAGGCATTAAAAACGGGCTGAAATCGTGCATAAACACACTTAAAAAAAGAAAGGCTGACTTGACTTGACTAAATACTCAAAGGCAATTTTCACCTCAAGGTTGCTTACATGTGTCTGAACCTATTCTGTTGTATGAGTAGGAGATGTTACTTTGGCCTCGGCACACTTACAATGTATTCCTATGACACACCAAATTTCAAGTTCAAGTCATGTTAGTCCTACTACATAATAATGGTGTATGTGGGGCAACTGTAATACACATATGAAATGATCTCGTGGGCCAAATACAATGACCCAACAGGCCAGATTGGCCCACGGGCCAGAGTTTGGCATCCAAGCTGTAATGTATTCCAGCCAACTGACTCCAGTAGGTAGGCTATAGACCACACACAACGGTGTCAGTGTGATGAGCTTTGCTCTGTAGTAACCAATTTGATCCTTTTGCCATAAAAAGAATTCTGTATGTCGTGTGTGGTGGCTAGAGATCTTTTGATAATTACTACAGCAGATGTTTGATTTATTACACAGTAAACAATTGCAGTGTTAATTCAACACTCTAGAAGATGTGAAATCCACTGAAAAAATGTCTTTGTCAGCTGGTATTCAATAGGCTGTTCTCCGCAGTGATGTAATTCCTGCATCATTACCGTTTTCTCGACAGAAGCCAGTGCAGTCACACTTGTCTGGCCTGTCAGCGGCAACTGCAACAAAGACACAAACACATACCATAAGCAAAAGAAAAGCAGCACTTTGTCACCGGCAGACAGCAGCAATTTGAAATGTTTGTGTGAAAAAGCTAAATCTGTAATCTCAGACAGCTATCTTCTTGGTTCAGTCCCACTGTAATCATCTATCCAAACCTATGTAACCAATCGCTACTTTCTGTACTGTATGGGTTGAGCTGGTGTTATAAATATGCAGGCTGTGTGCTAATTGCTAATTGCAAATGCTGATTTTAAATGCTAATATCATGGACTAGTAATCATACAGAACACCAAATACTTTATACACAGAAAATGCATGTCCATTCAATACTTAAGAGAGTAGTCTGGAACCAAAAACAATGTAGAAAATCTACATACTCTCTAAGTATTGAATTAACACTGGAGTTTGTATCATGCACATTGTGTATGAAATAGACGTAAATTGTAATGATTTTTTTTAGACAGCAGTCTGACCTCCTGAAAACTACTCATGTGGAAGTGACCACATGGCCAGATGGCCTGCCATACAAACAGGTGCACAAGTCTGGTTGAAGGTCAAGGGATGATGAGAAAGAGAGAGAGAGAGAGAGAGGGAGAGAGAGAGAGAGAGAGAGAGAGAGAGAGAGAGAGAGAGAGAGAGAGAGAGCTGGTCAGTCACACTTACTGGTGCAGGAGTCTTGTTCCTGGTTAGATGAGGGAGCGAGGTTGGGCTCAGAGTCCAAGTATGAGCTGCAATACAAGAGCAAATATACATGGACATTATTATTATAATAGAGAGATCACAGACAAGATGACAAGATGGTGATCTGATCTGATGCATGATTGTGTAAGTGGGCACTCATGAAAGCATGGTAGAAAAGGGTGTGCTGGACAGCAGAGGACAAACAACATGACGTGTGCATATCATGTCTGACTGCATGTGTTTGTGCAGACATAATTGTGTTTGAGTCTGTGTGTATCTAACTTAGTTACTGAACAATTTACAGTACTGTGCGCTGTTTACTGATTTATTTCTGTGTGTGTGTGTGTGTGTGTGAGAGAAAACGAGACAGAATGTGTGTGTGTGTGTGTGTGTGTGTGTGTGTGTGTGTGTGTGTGTGTGTGTGTGTGTATGTGTGCGTGTATGTGTGTGTGTATGTGTGTGTGTGTGTGTGTGTGTGTCTGTTTTCGTCAGTGTCATGACCTGACCAGTGTTAGCGTCAGTGTTAAGTCGCTAATTTGCGTACCAGGTGACGTTGACCGATTCCTTGGAAAGACACATCCCATCATAGGGCTCGGGGTAGGTGCACCTTACAAAGTCACCTCTAGGGGGCAGTTGGTCTTCATCCACACACAGGCCCTTGCCTACAAGTGGTGCACAGAAACACACACACACACACACACACACACACACACACACACACACACACACACACACACACACACACACACACACACACACACACACACACACACACACACACACACACACACACACACACGCACTCTAAATAATTCACTGGGGAGCATACTGTTCCATATAATAGTCCATAGTAGTCTCATAATAATAGTGCTTAGCAACAGTGCCAGTTGTATCCACAGTACACAATAAGAATAGAAAAACTAAGGTGTGGTTCTGATCAGGGACCATGAAGGGGGTACCAGGGTATTGTGCGTGTCATAAACAACGTCTCAGGTTGTACCACAACAAGGAGACTATATGAAGTTAGTAAAAGAAGGAGATAGGAGTATACAGTAATTCATGCAGATCAAACACATTCTAAGTACTTCAAGTTCAGTTAAATTAATAAAGTAAATGTTACAGTCCTTTTTGTTGGCAGGGCCACTGACAGCTAATTGCTGGGCACAGGACAAAGTCATCCCCCATGGTGAAATGGTGAAGTGATATTGTACAGTATAATCACACTGTGAACCTTACAAACTAGTTATTTAATGCATCTACTCTGGGCAGGACCACATCTACAGAGAGTCCTGAGAAAAAGGTCTCATTTCCAACATTGTGAAAATTAAAAACAGTACACCTACCAACTCTCTCCACATCCCCAAGGACAGTGACACTGATGTCACCGTGGTCACTGTTTTGTATGAGGCGCCTCAGATCGCAGGTGCTGATGCTCTCTTGAAGCTGTAGTTGCACTCTGCAAGTAGTCCTCCTGTGGGATAGGGGGCAGCAGAGAGTGTGCCGTCATGTGTCAGGTGCCCAAAAAGACCTGAATCTTATCTTTTCAGCAGAAATGATGTGCTAGCTTGAATATAATTGTCAAGCACTACTGTGGTAATGCCCAAAAGGGCAAAGAGCACTCTACAGTTGGTCGTCCTGAGGGGTAGGGAACAGCATCTTATGTCAGGTGGCAAACCACATTATAATCAAATGTCTTTTGAGGAGATGTTAACTATTGGATAAATTGACATAAAATAAATAATGATAATTTAACAGAGCTGTGCTGTTAAGAAACTCACTGTATTGTTGTCTTGTCTGTGCAGTTGACGTCTGTGGGCTGTAATAAATAAAGAACACATTGTTTTTTGGATTGCAGTGGAAAAAACTTTAGAAATCGTTTTTCAGCCTATACATTGTTACCTTATGAAACGATGTGTTTATGCTTACCTCAATATGAGGGATGGAACCATCGAATTGAGAAAACTATGGGGAGAAGAAAGGGAATCATACTTAATGAAAACGTTAACATGGGCGTACAGTGGGCTGTTTGTCACTGAACATACTGTCTAGCCAGACATCATGTCTTGAGTTTGAATGTAGCCTTGACTTGTGCTTCAGCCTCAGAATAATCGTCTTAGAATAACAGCTTCATCAGTGTCATTATCAAATCATTGAATTGGTGAGAGGTCAGATCGATAGGTTTTCAGAAGAATGACGATCGAGAAACCACACTTCCATGGTTACACTTTTAATATTAATGTACAGCTGAGCTCACTCATCAGAGAGGCATACCCAGGCTTTAATGTCTGCTTCAGTCTTCGATGGTCCGGTCACTGTAACATTGGTCATCATCCAGTAATAGGAAGCTATAAGGAATAAGGATGACAAAATGGAGTGAAGTTACGTCATGTCTCTCTGCTATGCAAATGTGAGATCAAGGAGTGTTAGTTATTTAGAAACTATTTGTGGCCATGTGGATTTTTGTGAGGAAATGAGACAAGAAACACAAGGCACATTGTTACTATTTGCCTGTGGCATTACCTCTATTAGGCGCCACACTGCTCACACGTATGTGGATATTTTCAAATGCAAATTTCAAATGTTTTTATCTGTTTACGTATAACCATGAAATGTGGATGAAAATAGAAAACACCATTGTGACAGCTCTGTGTTAGATATTTTTGAAAGCAGATTTCTAAAAGGCCAACATGTAAAAAATAATAAATATCCATATAGGTATAGCTTCCTATTTTCTTATTTTCTTCCACAGTTCTGTATGCATACAATTTCTATAGTAGCTGGACCTTACAAGGAGCAATAATGGTGCAGTTGAGAAAAAAATCAAAACCAGAGACTCCCTCATACGGTGTATGGTACAGAGTGAATTGGACAGACTTGTACTTGGAAAAAATGCACTCTTCTTACTTGTGTTTGCGCAGAACTGGGAGAAGTTGCACTGCATCACGATTTGGCCTGGGGGAACAGAGAGATCGTGTAGATTACAAGGAAACATGATAGTCTTACAGACCTATAGTGTTGCTTGCATTACCACTCTAGCAAGATACTAGATAGCATATCTATTGTACATGTATCGTTATCTAAGGCATCAGAATACTAACGGAGTGAATATTTTTCTTTCTTCAAATGACAACTGTGTGTGTGTGTGTGTGTGTGTGTGTGTGTGTGTGTGTGTGTGTGTGTGTGTGTGTGTGTGTGTGTGTGTGTGTGTGTGTGTGTGTGTGTGTGTGTGTGTGTGTGTGTGTGTGTGTGTGTGTGTTGCCACCAAAGAGGGATTAAGTCTTGCATTAAATTCACCACAATTTGCATAGCCACACTGTGAGAAACAAAAACACAGACACACCCACCGATCCCAACACACACACACACACACACACACACACACACACACACACACACACACACACACACACACACACACACACACACACACACACACACACACACACACACACACACACACACACACACACACACACACACACACACACACACACAGTACTTCCTACAGTATTTGCATAGTGCACTTCACTCACCCACGGCAGCTGTGGACCAGCGTACTGCGGTGCTGTGGCTGCCTGTTGGTAACCTGCTGCTGCTGGTGGTGCTTGGGGTGGAGCTGGTACGGGCAGGGGAGAACCTGGATGTGGTAGCCCAAACAGAGGCAGCAGCGCTGGGGCTTGTCGCGGTAGTCTGTGTGGGCCTGGTAGTAGCCACGGTGGTGGGTGGGTAAGGAGAGACTGAGGAATTCTGGGAACCTTTTAGGGGCGCGGTTGTAGAGGGGGCAGTAGCTACCTGCTGGGGGCTGGTGGTGGGAGTGGTCGCCATTGTTCCATTTTCAGGGTCAAAGGTCATGCTGGTGGAGGGGGGTGATGTTGAAGGTGGTTGATGCGTGGTGGTGGTGGTGTGGGTTGTAGTGTTGCTCACGTCTGCAGCTGTAGCCTGCTGTGGGCTCGGTGTAAGAGAGGAGGATGATGGTGATGGAGGAGGTGGTGACGTCTCTTTGGGAGTTGTGGAAGCACCTGTAGCTCTTCCTGATGTGGTGGCCTTGGCCGTTGATGTGACAGTGGATACGGTGTGGGCATCGGTTGTGGTTGTTGACGAGCTCTGGGCAGGCAGTGTGGTTCTTAGGGGCATCGTCAGGGGCAGAGTTGTGGGCTTAGAGGTTGTGGTGGCTGGAGGTGTTAAAACAGAACATGAACATGGTTTAAAGCAATGAGCGTATTTTAAACTTAAAAAAACCTGAAAACCACAAAATAAAGTTTGTAAAACATTATTATACTTTCTGAAGTGTAAAGGCTGTTGCCTCAGGACATGTGACTACACTTACCAGGTGTGGAGACAAAGTCTTTGGCACCTGAGTCTGGAACTGTCGAACATGGAAAGATGCAGAGAGACAGAACATCACTAAGCACATTCCAGACAGGAAAACATTCTGTTTCCTTGACCACAGCGCTTGTCACATCGCGTGTAGAGAAAAAAAAAACAAGAACGCAGTGTGTCTGTCTTCTGATTTGAATAATATTCTAATTCTTTGCTAACTCTAGGAATCGTAACTCACAGGTAACTGATCTGTTCCCAACAGATTGGCACAGGTTGAAAACGCTCTGGAAGCTGTGTCTGCATATGGCAAATGTAGCATTTTCACACATTTCTCATTCCATTTTTTCTTGTTTTCCGTACAACTTCTACTTTACTGTATGACAATTTTATTCAAAATAAAAAAAGAAACATTAACCTTTCTTGGCATCTGCACTCATTGCTCAGTACATTTCCTGTGCACTTTGTACCTGCAAGTGTTGTCGCTATGATTATGTCCTCGATTGTAAGTCACTTTGGATAAAAGCCTCTACCGCACCGCTTCAGCCCACAGTACAAGACATCACATAGCAGTACACAGACCAACAGAAAACACTAACAGGAGAAATTTGTAGCAACAAGCTGGCAAAAACTTACCTTGCGTTGCTTCTGCATTTCGACCATTTTGACGGACACTGGCTGCCCTGTCTTGGCCTGGGGCCTGACTAACTTTCTCTACATTACTGAGAAGTCGACGTTTCTGCCATGTCTTGCCTATGAGATAGACAGAGCAGTGAGGAAAACATGCATCTACACAGCACCAACTCAGCAAAGGATTCTAGAGGACTGAAAAAAACAAGTATATAGTCATGCACATTTGAAAAAGATTCAATTGTGTCTTTTTCAAACTGAAAACAGAAGAGAAGTGCTCAACTTGACTATTAGATTTACAGTCACGATGAGATTTACCCACCAAAAACAAGCACAAGGAAAAAAGGAGGCATGCATTTTGTTTTTGCTCAACAGCAAACGGTGTGATGACAACATGGATAAAGAAAGTGAATTGTGAAAGGTATAATGTATACATATTAGAGCTAGAATGCAAAAAATAGCTAACCAGAATTTGCACTTTGAAAATGCAGAAAAGCCAGGTAATTAAGAGACCATAGACCCCAAAGACCCGTGAGTGAAAATGAACACATGTAGCTTTGCTTTGACTTGCACCTCTGTCTGACAGATAGGGTGTGGCACGCATCGAATCATTCTTTCATGCAAATCTATCACCTGGTGGCAAAGGCAACGTTTTCCCAAGAAGAGAAGAAAAAATCCCAGCTATCTCTTCATCTCTTTCATCTATGTGGTGACTCCAAAACAAGAGGTAAAAATAGAGAAGCACAGGAACACTGTAGGCACATGCACACAGCAGAGCTGTCCACAGCACCGCTGCATTCAAATAACACCCAGGCAGGGACGGATTATAACTTCATGGGCCCCTGGGCCAGACAGCAAGAGAGGCCCCCATAAATGGCATTATAAGGTTGCACAAGATTTTGTGTATAGTGAAGATGTTAGAAAGCCAACATTGTTGAGGGTTCAGAGGTTTTTCCCCAGAGAAAATGTAAAGATACAGTAATTTGAAGTGTAATTTTAACAATATGAGAACACAAATATAAACCAATAATGGAGTGGGTTTTTCTTGTAGCGCGGAGGCCCTTGGGCCTGGGCCTGGGCCGGTCGGCCTGTGCAGTAAGCTATACTTGCACACAGAGTCTACCGCAGGCAGATTCAGGGCACAGTATGGATGGCTGATCACACACTCACTCTTTATAGTCACTATTTCCAGTTCGGCAGGTTGAATGCCGTCTCTACGTAGTCATGTCTGACAGCCATCAAACCATGTGCATTACATAATCTCCCTGATAACATCTCATTTAGATTAAAGGCCTGGTTTCACACTTTGATGACATACAGTACGTATGCTACAAAGACATAAAGCTTTTTGGATATGTAATTTGAAAAAAGTAAATGTGCACTGTTAAGGTGTGTGGCCAGAGTATGTATTGCAAATACAGTATGGTGTGATCTTTTTGTTAATATTTACTAAACAATGAACTAACAGTTACTAGTATTGCCAAAGTATCGCAGCTAGAAAAAAAGTCTATTTCCGAAAATTCAAAATGGCAGACATGGAGAAGTTCCAGTCCTTTTCCATTCCTTTTCATGTATGTTTTAAGTGCAATTTTCCCAGTAATGCTTAGACTTTGATGGTGGTGCTAAATATTCGTCAAAAAAGTAACATTTGTGAATGGGCAGTATGAATTCTGGAAAGAATTTTTTAAATATTACACAGTGCACCTTTAAGAAACTGAAGTGGGTCAGTCAGACCTTCATTATTGTGTCCATCCCACTTTAAATAAACACTGTCTGTGTGAAATCAACTCTTAAGCCATCCCTAACCATCCATATCCTTACATCCTTATATCCATCCATCCATACATCCATCCTAACTCCCCCCTATTTAACCACAGCCGAGCCGGTCATCTCGAGCCTGGATCTCTGTGTGGGAGATACTCCACAATCAAAACTGTCAAAACTGTCTACCAATGCATCTATCCATCCATGCATCCATGCAACCATCCATCCATCCGTCCATCCACCCACCCATCCCAACATCCCCAATCTTACCACAGCCGAGCTGATCGTCGTGTGCCCTTGTCCTGGAGTGGGAGATGCTCCACATGCGTGACTGCCAGCCGGCCACGGAGCCGTCCTCGCAGGCCCGGTGCTGGCCTACGTCCCCCCACATGCGGAACAGGTAGAGCTCCACCTTTCCCCTGGCGTCCCCAGGGGTGGCGTCCCTCGGCATGCAGCCAAGTCTCAGCTCCCCGTTGGGTGGGATGACGCGGGCGATCACCGTGCGCTGGTTCTCGCCAGTGCTGCCGTTCACCTGAACAAGTTCAGAGGTCAAAGTCAAGGTTAAAGTTATTGTGTTTCCTCAGACATGACCCCTGTTATAAGTCTGTTGTTACCAATGACGTCAAAGCCATAATGTACTACTAAAGACTCTATATAATTAATTGGAGTAGCACTATGGCATTAAAGATGGGAATTACAGTGTCCTCTCCTGGAGCTCGCCGGTGCTGCCGTTCACCTGGAGGTCAGAGGTCAATTGTCAAGGTCAAAGCCAAGGTCAATGTGGAAGTCAGCTTAACCTCTTTGCGCAGAGCCTCTCTTTGTCTCTGTTGCCAACTTTTTTGTCACCAAAATTGTAATAACCAACTCTTACTCTGTTACTTAGGGCTCTCAGTAAGGCTATAGAAATGTTATGTATGGAATAGCGGCCAACGAGGTGTCCCGATATCAAGGGAAATAATGGACGAGGCAGAGCGCCAAGTCCATTTTCCCTTGATATCAGATACGATAGAACTAACGACGCGGTCTTGACTAGACAACCAGATGCGATAGAATTAGTAACGACACTTCGCCAGTAAGTTAGAAAAGAAGCAACTTGACATCATAGGTGTCCTGCCACCGGGGAATAAAGGACACCCGCTCAGCCAATCAGAAGGCGTTCCATCTGCTCACCGGGTGATAATATGACGTAGTTGAGTCTTTCCAGCAAAGGGTGATCGCCTATCTGCATGAGGAGGCTATGGTGATGTCAGTAATCTCATAACAATGCTGTTACGTACTATAATTACTATGATGTAGTTCAGTCTTTTCAGCCCATCTGCACAATGGGGCTACTTTCAATGTGTGCTTACAACTGTTCAAGAGTTATACTGTTCACCTGCAGGCCAGATCAAGTCAGATTTATTGTAAGACCCTGTTGTTGCCAGAATGTCAAGGACCAAGTTGTAATGTATTATGGTGTATATCTACTGTGTTATACAGTATAATGACTCTGTGTCACGTCATTGCAGTGTGCAGTCCTACGGTGGTAACATTTGGGAAGGTACTCTTTGTGCTGCAATTTACCGAAGGTCAGAGTCAGATTTATTGTGCTGTGCATTCAAAACGGTTTGTTGAAGTCAAATCAGGTACTGGGAAGTTTGTGTATGATTTAACTGAAGGGTTTCCGACGTAAACGTGGTCATAAACATGACAATGTAAACATCATCTAAGACAATAAAAATCAACCATGCTGGAAGTGTTCTAAAATAACAAACACAACAGTATAGGTCAGTTGAAAGAATTTACAACCCCATTAGGAAGCTATCATAAAAAGAAAACATCACAGCCAGCAGTATGATAAAGGGAAAGCATTCAGAGCTCCATGCAGAGAGTGATTAAAACTAGAAATACACTCAGAGAGTACAGATCTCCACCACGGAAGCTGTTTGATGGAACATTTGACTATGCTACACACTATTTTTTTTCAAGTCTTTCTGTCTTGTTTTTGTGGAGTTAGTTACTGGAATGTCTGTTAGAATGTCTGTTAGTTACTGGAATGAATCCATTCATAATGTTTTGCTGACAGACAAACAGAGAGACAGACAAACCAACACGACCGAAAACATAACCTCCTTGGTGGAGGTAACAACATATAACTCGATCTCCATCACTATCTTCACAGTGAAGGCAATTTAAATATAATGACGATATAAAGAATAAAAAAACATCTACACCTCTATGCTGAGGGTGTTATGGCACACATAACAATAACTAGATAAGTGGTGGATGCTGCTGTGTATTATACAGTGGCAAACAAGACAATGCATATCAGTCAGGGAAAAGCCTCTGTACCTCCATGCAGAAGGTATCACAAGCATGTCTGTGCAAACATAACAAATACAAATAACACAAACATAACAATACTGTATATGTCAATGAAACGGCTATGTACCTTCATGCTGAATGTATTACATAACCATACAGTAACAAGACAATACTATACGACATGTATTAGTCAGTGAAAAGTCTCGTAGTGTACCTCCATGCTGAATGTGTTCCTTAGTGAGTCCCTGCGCAGGCAGAGTCGATGCCAGACATGCGGTGCGAGCTGCACGGGGAAGCGGTGCCTGACCCCCAGGAGCCAGGCGTAGAGCGCGTGCGGGTCTCCCTCCAGGGCCAGGTCGAAGCGCGGGGCCCGCGGCGAGCTGTAGGAGAAGGCCAGCCAGCGGCCCGGAGAGACCACCCGCACGTCCACACACACCGTCATCTGGAAGAGCAGCGGGATCCGGCCACGGTCCTGGAAGGTCCAGTAGTCACGGCAGTCGCCCAGAACCGCCTTGGAGTCGTACATGAAGATGCCATGGGCTGCGGAGGAGGATTATCAAGTTGAAGTTGAAGTTGAATAAGATAAGGGACAAGAGAAACAGCAGTATGATGGACCCTTGGCGTACATGAAGAGCCCATGGGCTGTGGAGGATAGGTTGAAGTTGAAGTTTAATATATATATTACGTTCATTATGTCTAACTAGTAAATAAAGTCTTAAAGTGATACTGTGCTATTTTTGGAAATAATATTACACCTCTCCTTGGGTGAAATGAGTTTTACCTTTCTCCTGTACTTCCAGTCATTTTCTGAGTATGGAAGTGCACAGGCCAGTGTACAGGAGAAAGTAAAACTCAATCATTTGGACGGCAAAAAAACTCTGATTGGGACATCCCTATTTTCAACAATATTTTATATTTTTTATATATTATAATAAAAAGTGCTGAGAGGATGGATGGGTAGGTAGGAGGTCAAAGACGGCACAAGATAGTTCTCAGCAGTGATGAACCTTCTGCACCTCGGAGCTATTCATAAAGGAAGCCATGGAGCTGTGGAGGATTGTGGGTAGAGTAGAAGGGGAAAGGGAGGACAAGACAGACACATTTTCTAAAATGGCTTTACTCAAATGGCTTCATGCCATGTCATTTTTATTATTATTATTTTAGTCTTTTTATTTGTATTTTTTTGTTTTGTTGTTGTTGTTAATCTATCTGTTAAGCACATTCAGCTGCATGTATTGTATGAATTGTGCTATCCAAATGTGAGTTATTATTATTACAAGATATACAGTGAAATATTTTCTGGGGAGGTCAACTTTTTGCTAATTTTTATTCACTCCTCAAGATTTTCACTTTTAATTTGTGTAATTATCCTGAAGGTTTGTGTTGATCTCACTTGTAATTTGGTCGTATGGTAACCAGGCATGTGTTTATCATCGCATGATCTACTCTCAACTGAGGGTTTATGCAATTCTACCAAGGGCGCAATCACCGTGAGGATTTACTGTATATAAAAAAGCAAGACTTGGAAAAACATAAAGTAACTTGGGCAATTATGATACTTCAGCATTTGGGCTATGAGTACAAAGAAGCCACAACAATCAGCAATGTAGCACAGTATTTGAAACTTCTAGAAAGCAATAGTTTTAGAACAGATCCTTCAGTCACATGAAAACTCTTCATATGGCCTGTGAGACAATTGAGTGTAGTGTTTGACATTAACCCAGTACCAGACATGCCTCCCCCCTGTTATAAATTAGCACCAGAAGGGCAATGACAAAATCATAATGTGTTACTAAAGGCCCTATGGACTGTCATAGTCGTGTAGCACTGTGGTAGTACCGTTTTTTTGAAGATGTGTTTTTGGGCTTTTTATGCCAGAAAAGAGAGACAACATCAGCAACGATGAAACTTCTATGTGATTTGGGCTGACATACTTTGTAGAGTAACAACTGCAACGAGAAATATGTGGCACCTTCACAGTATGTGAAACTTTTACAATTATAATTGTTTGCATCCAGTCCAACCTGTTCTCATTAGCCACACTTGGCAACACGTGAACTGTTTGAACGACCGAAAACCACAAAAAAACGATGTGTTTTTGTTTCTCTCTCATGCCTCTCATCTGTCATCATCAGTCAGTGTAAACTTTTTACGACAAAGTTTAGTCTGGCTGCCGACCTCTAAATGTTGAAAAATCCGGGTGATTACTCTGCGCACATTTCTACCCACTAATTTTGTGATTGCAACACGGCATGCAGACAACACAAGACGGTCCCATTTGGCTAAGCCGTGCTTTCTCAATAGGTATATCTGTCAACCTTCTGGATACATGAGAACATGCCTTTAGGCCTCAGCCGATCCCATTCAAAAGACACTGTTACTGTTAAACGTAAAACCTTTGCATATCAGTAACAATAATGTCAGGTTCTCGCTACAAGGAAGTATCATGTCCAGCAGAGATTGCAACTATAAAATGGTTTAAATGACAGCAATATTAAGAACTTGATATTAAGATGTCTTTCTTTGCAGTGAAATTGACATTTCAGGCAGTCTCTTTCTCTCTCTCTCTCTCTCTCTCTCTCTCTCTCTCTCTCTCTCTCTCTCTCTCTCTCTCTCACTCTCTCTCTCTCTCACACACACACACACACACACACACACACACACACACACACACACACACACACACACACACACACACACACACACACACACACACACACACACACACACACACACGGACGCGCACACAACTAACACGCACATTTGTAGGGTACTTGAGACAAAGGCCATAAATTCAATACAGTAGTCTGACCACACCAGAGCAGTCCAGAGAGGTCCCATCCTGGCCCATCCATAAGGCCTAATTACTCCCCTGATTAAACACACGCAAATGTCACATCCCTGGAGCGAAACCTGAGCTCTCTCCCTCTCTCTCCCTCTCTCTCTCTCTATGCTACGCTTTCACTGCTGCCAACAAAAACGCCCATCATTGCCACCGCTACATCCTTCCTAAATGGATTAGATATTAGATAGCCCCACACATGCACGCACCCATCCCAACAAGGCCTTCATCACAGGGGAGGGATGCTCCTTAATCCTGTTTACAATCTTCTAATCCTCGTGTTGTTTGCTGCAGCAAGGAATAGGAGTTACAGTCAGAGATTTTACCTCAAAGTGAGAGCAGGTTGGAATCTAATGGATGTGTTAACTGTAAATGAAAATACATGCTGAAGTATTACTACTAATAATTTAAAATAAATAAAGAGACTATGAGCCATAAACTGGGATAGAGCAGGCTAATTTATTTCCAGAAATGTGTAAGCTAAGTCACTACGTCTCAGTAGAACGTTTTGGGACTAAAATCGAAGATTCCTACCATTGGTATCTGAACCACAGAGGAATACAGAGTACAGCTGATAGATGTGCATGTATTTAAACAATGCATATAGTAAATCATAAAATACAATATACCATATTGTGTAATATGAGAGATAGGAAAAGCAGTTCTCTTCTTTTTCTCTCCCTTTTTTCTTGTCCTTGGTCTTATTTGTTACAGAAAATTTGTGGGTTCTGATGCGGCTGCTTTTTCAACTATTTGTAGTAGCAATAGTAGGAAATGTATTGCCTTTAGGTTATCTTTAATGCTTTGTTTCTTGTATGCCCACTGACCACAGATGCAAATTATCTGTATAGCTAACTAAAAATAATCAAGTAAACTGAACTGGAGTTCAAGTCATCTCTGAAGCGCAAATGGATGTCATCGCCCCGTTTTCCAATTAATTAACTTTACCCCTTTTCCATTTAATTAACTTTATCCCTTTTCTTCAACTAATGTAAATGTGAAGCAATTCTTTACCTTGAAGCGAGGACGAACTAATGATCCAGAGAAAGAGGAGCCGAGTGATCAGATCTGTGAACGTCTTGTCTGCGATGGCCGATTGGAAGTCCACTGTGCCACGCTTCATTCTTCTGAAACAAGATCAATAACTTCATGGTTAGATTAACAAAGTATTTAACCAGAAGAATTGAGTAGTGTCAAGACGGTATAAAAAAAGATATTAAACAAATAAAAAAGAAAATTGCAAGTGCAGTGAAAACAATGAACTTCCAAACTTCAATGTACAAACATAGGATATTTATTTTGATCTATACGTATATAAGCTTAGTTCATGTCTATACAGTGTTTATGAACATAAGTGTCAGAGAAATAGATAGCAGATAGAGAGCAAAATGAATATCTAGACAGTCATACTCCACAGGGAAACTCCATGCCAACGCAGAGATGATGGAGGTAATTTACAATTACATCTCATCAGCATAACATTATTTACATAACCTTACATAATATCATGATGAGCAACCAGAGAGTGGACTCTTGCTTATCCTCAGACAATGCTTATCTCATGTCATGTTTACAGCATGTAAATATGACATGACCGCACCACACCACACTACACACTGAAAATGATCCCGAGTTTGCTAACACGATTATCAAGGAAATGATGACGCGCCGGAATGGTATACAGTAATGTGGTGCCCATATGGAGATATGATGCATTCATAGTTTACATACTTCAAGTAAGAACTGCTGAGTTGGACATAAAACTTTTTTTTAAAAATCGACCTGTAAATTTGTAATCTGTCATATCATTCATCTATCATCTATCATCCATCATATCATATATCCATTCATCTTCTACTGTACAGTATACCTTTCCATCTATCTGTGATATGGCTAGTCATTGTAAAGAATATACCGGTAATAGTTTGGTGCGTACAGTGTAGATATATTTTATAAACAGTGAACATAAAATAAAACTTTTGAAGACATTGGGCTTGTTGCTTACCAACCTTTCAGCATACGCATACGCACAAACACATATGCACACACACACACACACACACACACACACACACACACACACACACACACACACACACACACACACACACACACACACACACACACACACACACACAAAGCTTGGATGCAGGATAGCTATGGTATGAGACAAAGCCACACACACACACACACACACACACACACACACACACACACACACACACACACACACACACACACACACACGCAAACATGCACACACACACGCACACATGCACACACACACATGCGCACACACACACACACACACACACACACACACACACACACACACACACACACACACACACACCTCAGGTGCCACCGACCCCACCCAGCGGTTCTGCCAGGGATGCTGGATGCTAGTGTAGCATTCCTTTCTCATGATGCCGCGGAGGTCAGTGGAGTCCCCTCCCTCTCCCCCTCCTTAATCAAACCCCCTTCCCAATATCAGCTTAGTCAGTGTCAGACACACAATGTTATCATAACCGCCAATCCCGCCAGACAGCCTGCTAGCCATCATACCCCCCCCACACACACACACCCCTTAAAAATGTAATATGACCATGGAATGACAAATGTTTTTTATTCCCTATCCCAGGCTTCAGTCGAGTGAAAAAAGAAAATAAGCAATTCGCCCCCACTGATAAGCCAGCACACTGCCTGAGGAAGGAAAGGGCAGAGTAGCCAGTGCAGCTAGCATAGCACAGATACCAGCGCAGCGCAGCGCACGGTGTGGTGCGGTGCGGTGTAGCAGTCTCTATTGTGGATCACATGAGGCCAGACAGCCCAGACACGAAGCCCCCGCTTGACCTGTGCAAGGCCGTTTCAAGGTATTTTAGGGGCCCTAAGAAAAATAGGCACAACCGCTGGGGCCCATTTCTCTCCTCTTCAAACAATTGGGGAGGGGTCCCGAGATACGTAGCCTAGATTTCGATGTCAATATCATGCCACTTTTTTCGTTTATTGAAATTAGGGAGGTGCTGCCACACTCACAAAGTTGTATTTGCTTTCATTTAAATACAACAGCATAACCAGGCATTATCCGGGGGGCCCAAGTACGCTAGGGGCCCAAGGCAATTGCCTACTTTGCTTGCCTTGTTCTAACTGGCGTGTTCCAGTACAGAGGTCAGGAGTGAATTGTGTACGGCATCTTATTAATGCCCCTCTTCCGCTGACATTTTCATTTTCATAATATTCTTGGGGTCAATAAATCATGGTGTGTGTGTGTGTGTGTGTGTGTGTGTGTGTGTGTGTGTGTGTGTGTGTGTGTGTGTGTGTGTGTGTGTGTGTGTGTGTGTGTGTGTGTGTGTGTGTGTGAGAGGTGGTGCATATGTATGTATTATGTATGATCCTTGACACACTGACATAACTCAACAATCTGTGTGTGTGTGTGTGTGTGTGTGTGTGTGTGTGTGTGTGTGTGTGTGTGTGTGTGTGTGTGTGTGTGTGTGTGTGTGTGTGTGTGTGTGTGTGTGTGAGGGGCGGCGGTCTTGCACCAATGAATGGCGTAAATCAATCAAACTGAGCGGGCAAGGCTGTCATAGCAGCTTTGAGAACTAGAATGTTCTACCAAAACAAACGTACGTACAATGCAGCTCATAGTGCGACTGTCTATTGAGACTGAGCAAGATTTAAAATAACATGGCTACTTGAAATACGCTAAATGCTGTGCCCAGTTTTTCCATGTAGGTCATGGCAGGGGACATGCTTGCTGCAGGATACGTGTGCGCATGCACGAATGCATTGCCATGTAAAGTTTATGTCCATTTTCCATGTGGCAGAGCATCAGACACAATGTACGCAGATGTGTGCATACGGTGCAACATTGACAGAACCACGAGGGGCAACCTTCCAAACTTCCATGTTGAGGATGTGGTAAGTGCACTTGGTGACACAAGGTTGCATGCATAGCTTAAGGCTCAGAGCAAGCATGTCCCCTGCAACATACGGTAGAACAATGCATATGGCCTCAGGTATGGACTCTGATGAGGAATGATGACATCACTACAGTGCTAAAAATAGAGCTGCTTAAATCAGTTTCAGATGCCTGAGATGCTGCTGATACACAAATAACTGACCTAAAGGAAATGCAGTACGTTCAATTCATACACATACAAATTTCAGATTTAAAATCAACTCTGAGGGTGTTCATTCTGACACTATTAACGCTTTTATACTGTCCCAATCATTACAGAGTTAATATAACGTTGCTAGCATGTCACCTGCTACCCTTTCGAGCCACGCAGCTCAGGGGTTCGTCTCTCGAAAGCAAAGTAGCTAAAGCGTTAGCAACTTTCATGAGTAGAGAGTTTTTATTTTATTTTATTTATTTTATTTTAATTAAAGGATCCCCATTAGCTTATGCCGTAGTAGTTCGCTAGTCTTCCTGGGGTCCTAATTCCAAATACATGTAACACATCACATTTCAGATTAGTAACAATACAGATAGACATGCCTTGCAAAAAATGAGTTTTTCAAAGATTCAAGTAAAAAAAATACAAGAAGATCTCAAAAGGTCAGTAACAAGTCTAGCAAACTGTTATAAAATACAATGCTGCCACATTGCTGAAAGTTCTCCTTCACACATTTAAAACAATAAAAAAACAGACCTTACAACTTAAGATGACACCTATATCAACCATTCAAAAGATATCTTTTTAATTTCCTTTTAAAGGTTTTTTTTGCCTGTGTCTTCACGGATATCCAATGGCAATTCGTTCCATGTCTTAATTGCTCTATAAAGCACAGTTCTTTTCATTGAATTCGTTTTTGGATTTGGTAGCACAATGTCACCCTTGCCTGCTTTCCTGGTGGCATATTTGTGAGCCGTGTTACAGAACACTTCTTGCTGGATCAAAGACTCAGGTCTCTGCGTTTTTATTGCTTCATTAAGACATGTCGCTGCGCTTAAGGCCAGTCTCTTCTCCACTCTGAGCCATGACAGCGCAGTGTGCATCATATGGATGCCAGTTCTAGGTGAACATCCAAGGACAAGTCTGGCAGCTCTGTTCTGAACGACTTGTAGTTTTGCCAGCTCCCTTTTTGAGGCTGAGGCCCAGACCACTGAGCAGTGATCTAGATGAGATAAAATTAAAGATTTGCAGACTTGCTCTTGGATTTTAAATGGCACATATGGTGCACATTGTCTAGTAAAGTGAATACCAGAATGCAGTAGAAGTTACGTAACTAGCAAATGAAGTGAACTACTGCACGAAGTGAGCTGGACTCTGAAGTTGTGGTAACTTTAGAAGTGAGGGGCCTCCTATCCGTGGTTACGTGGCACTATTCAGACATGCCGCTATTCAGACATTCATGTCTATTGTCTGAATACTGGCACGTTTCCTATCGAAATCTGCCAAATCTGTGGTTTGTGCTTCGTTGCTCAAGTTTTATCAGGTCAGGGAGAGCGCATGCAGTTACCCTAACCCTAACCCTGACCCTGACCCTGACCATAACCCTACGGTGTGTTTGATAGAGGTGCTCCGATTGCTCGGCAGCCGATCATGCTCGGCCGATAATGGCCAAAAATAGCCTGATCGGTGATCGGAAAAACATGCCGATCAAAAAACCGATCCAGAGATATTAAATTCCTCACGCAACCATTTCGCCTTTACACCTGGCGCTGCCTGCATGTAGCCTAGGTGCTGGCTCTGCACAGCTGCTGCACCAAAATAAGGCATCTTTACTTGTCTTTAACTTTTTGGAATTCCCTCCTTCATTTTCACCATTTATAATCATATCTGCATCAACAATGATCTGATTTTCCGATCCATGCGCAGTTTACATGACGCTTGTAATTTGTGAATGACGTGTCAGTCTCGCCATGTTCACTGTTTTGAGTTACAGCCTGTCAGCACGCAACAACTAAACGTTTCCAAAACAATCATCAACTGTATTGTTTTTAAAGTTGTAGCCTAATGGACAGCCAGGTCATTAGTTTTGTAGTCGCTGCAACACCAAACAGCAACTAGGGAGAATGGACGGTGAAACTCAATGAGTCTGTGCAGGGAATTCTACATTCTATGACAGTGTTACAGAGAAAGAGCTTTCCTCGCAGACACGCTGTGTTGTGCGTGTTCCCTGTTCTTTCAAGTGAAGTTTTTTTTTCTTGTTTTGTGTATGTAGAATCTCAAGTGTTTCAGTCACAATGTAATTTGCGATAGACTACTTCTCGCCCGTTAGCCATTTTACGTTATAACCTGTGTAGTTGCCTCGGTCAGCACGCGACAAGTTCACGTTGTCCGCACAAGCATGCCAACGTTATTGTTTTCAGCGTTGTAATTGACAGTCAGTCGATTAGTTTGATAGTCGCTGAAACGCCAAACGGCGACAGAAGTGAGAGGGAGAGAGCAGAACGGTCGCGGAGCACTACAGCTGTGGACAGTGAGTGACAGAGAGAGGGGAGGGGCTCTCCTCACGAGGCTGCTCATTTAAAGCGACAGGGTTTTTTCTCGTATGCAGAAGACGAGAGACTGAGATCCAGGTGTCTGAGCTTCAATTCAATCTCAAATAGTTAAGTAATTATATGCAATAACTTATAAATTGATGTAATGTTTCAGTTTCAATTCAATCTTAAATAGTTTAGTAATTATATGCAATAACTTATAAATTGATTAATACTGTAGACTTAGGCCTACTTGTAGGCTATATTACCAACACTAGTCTGAAAGAGCTGAAAGATAATAATAATAATAATAATAGCCTAATAATAATAATAATAATAATAATAATAATAATAATAATAACAATAATAATAATAATCATAATAGTAATAGCCTAATAATAGGCCTACATTGTGAAAGCGACATGTGCAAATTAAGATTGATTGGTTTATGGGCAGAAATATTCAATAAGGATAATTAATAGGCTATTAAAAAAATAGGAAATAATTTCTGTGATCGGCAATGATCGGTGATCGGCAGATAAAGATTTTTGGTGATCGGTATCGGTGATCGGGCCAAAAAATGGTGATCGGAGCACCTCTAGTGTTTGATGTCGGAATAGCGCTTGCCCCCCACCCCCCATCCCCACCCCCATCCGTTTCTGGAGCCACATGAAGAAGTAGAGTTGAAGTAAAGTTAAAGTAAATCATTGAAGTCCAGACTTCAACTCAGCCTCCTGAATTAACCCACAGTGCTAGCCTAGAGTGTGAGTGTACCCATATAGTAATAGGTAAACCTGCAGTAGTCTACATATTTGACCACAAAAGTGTCAATATATCTTTCAAGCACAGCGAAAATAAATCGGCATAGACACAACATCATGATACAGCTGTGAGTCTGCTCACAATACAAATTCACATCATGTCATTTCTTTGTGAAAACCATATGCCATGGCTTTGGAATCTGACACTGTCCACATTAATAATGTAAACCAGATTGTATCCCCTTTTGAACAATTATTTCAGTTGCCAATTAATATCTATCTTGGTCATCTTGGAAAATGGGCAGCCATCTTGAATTTGAAGAAGCCCCTGTACTTTTTAAAAATAGTAATGTCTAAAGAGTGCGTAGTCACCTATGCGTAGTCATCTATCTAACAGGGAACAAACGGCATCTGGATTCAATTTAAAATGAGAGCTACTGAATACCTAACAACAATTGATGTTACAGATGAGATATTACTAAGTAAATACACAAGTAAGACTTCTTGTTAAAAATCCAAGTAAATCCAATCCGCAATCATGTTTAAGATTTAAAGACTGTCATGAATTTATACAGTAGCCTGCCTAGTTGGATAAAACCCTGTGGGAAAATATTTAATCATCCATATTTATATCCATATATGTGACCCCTCACCACGAAACCAGGCATAAGTCGCGCAGCCGCGTTCAGAGCTACAGCCAAATTTAGTCAGGGAAGCGATTTTCTATGTGTTTTGACATCTTGGAAAAAAACGGTACCTTAACACTTATATTTTCAATTTCCATGGTCATTACATTCAAATTCGGTCAATAAAGATGTTTATTATGTCAATTATGTCAGCGTGATCAAAAGTTCAGGCTTCACTGAGCAAAGAGAAAGCCGAAATGGGCCACTTTTCTCCGACCGAAACAACCTCCGATCTGTTGCGGATCATCCAAGTGTTTGGTACGAGGAGAAAGCTAATGAAATGCCCTGTCCAATCACGTAGGTCAAATGGCGATATTATTTTGTAGTTCTTTTAAAAGAGCCAATCAAATGAGTAAACCAAACCCTCTTGTTGCTATGCCTGTCAAGATCAAGCTCCGTGATTGGTCAAACGCCCACCGCGTGCTCTACGGGCATGCGCAGTTCTCTCACTTACATCCGCAACAAACCAGCATGGTTAGTGTTATTGCAAGTTTGATTAATGTTTCGTCTCGTAAATAGCCGTATTTACTCCTCATTTTTGGACAACAATGACAAGGACAAAGGCGACTGGGAGTCTGATGATGACTGGGATGCCTTTGATGATGAAAAAGACGATCGAGTGCACGAACTGGGAACAGATTCAGCAGTGGAGAAGACCAATGCGATTTTTTTTTTTTTTTACCGCGGACGTATCTCCCAATTCTGGCAATGAAAAGACCAATAATCTTTGGTAAGTTAGTGTGCAACTTAGTTACATAGCAGAGGACACTTTCTGTTTCTTGATTTTTACGTTTTAACCCTCCGGATTTCATCTGCATGACATGTATGTGTGGGTATAATGGAGCTCCAGAAAAACGTCTCAGTGCATGCCTTTATACTAGTGATTACATACTCCTCGTTTTGAAATGGGCTAAACTTAAAATAATACTGAGAGTATATGCAACTATTCTACCTGTAGTTAACTGGAATGGTATTTTTAACATACTATTCCTATTATTTTATTCCAGCATCAGCAAGGAAAGACTAACAGGCTTACTGAAATGGTACTCCACTGGGACAGGACAGGAGGGAGAAAAATGTCTCGAGATCCCTTCAGCTGGACAACATCAAAGGAGAGGTGACATTCATCCAACAACAAGGTTCACAAAATGCCCTAGTGCTCACTGGACATGTCCCTGGATTTAAACGTGATGATCTACAGCCCCTGCCTTCAGTTCACACTGCCACCAAGGTCAACCAAAGCTACAAAGATGTTCTTCTTGGGACAGGTAATTAACATTCTCTTTTAAATATTGTGGTCATCTAACCTATTTGTAATATGGGTGTCATAGTTGGCTTAGTTGGCATAGTTCTTTTAATGAATTTCATGTTTATGCTGCAGCTGTCATATTTCAATGCTTTTAAGGTTAATATCTTGATTTACAATGGGCGGCGATTGTTAAAATTCTACTCCATATAATGAGCTATATCGATTTATATTTAAATAATTAATTTCAGTTGAGCTGGAAAAGAGAAAAAATGTAGCTGTCTTAGGGTATAACTATTTTTGTTTTGAAAACTTTTTTTCTGTCAATTCATTATTTTTTTATTTTTCATAGAGAAGAACTATTGGACCATCAAGCACCAACAAGAGTGGAGCCTTGAAGAAAGCGACGCATCTCTGAATCTTACACTGACTCTGAGAGTGCCCATAGACAGGTTGTGGGCGTGGAGATGAACTTTTAAATCTGTAAAATATGTGGCAAGTACACAAGAGAATACGTGAGTAATGTGTGTGTGTGTGTGTGTGTGTGTGTGTGTGTGTGTGTGTGTGTGTGCGTGCGTGTGTGCGCGCGTGCGTGCGTGCGTGTGCATGTGTTTTATGCTAAATGCATTTAATTTAATGCTATATTGACCTAAATGTTCATGTCCTTGATGCACTGTATGTTGTGTTTTTTAAGCTTTGGCAGCATTGATACTTCCAAGCATGCCAATAAAGCACATTTGAATTTGAATATGCAAGTTAAATTGTCTTTTTTAGTTCTTTTAGGGTTGCCATTGGTAAGCGGTAGGGCAGTCATGGGTAAGCGGTTAGGGCATCAGACTGTATCCCAAAGGTTGCCGGTTCGACTCGTGACCCGCCAGGTTGGTGTGGGAGTAATTAAGCAGTGCTCTCCCCATAATCCTCCAAGACTAAGGTACCCTGAGTATGGTTCCGTCCAGCCGCACTGCTCCCTTTGGGGCGCCATTGGGGGCTGCCCCCTTTTGAGGCATAAATGCAATTTCATTGTGCGCAGTGTGCACTTGTGTGCTGTGGAGTGCTGTGTCACAATGACAAAGGTAGTAGGAGTTTCCCAGTTGGGCTTTCACTTTCTTTAAGGCATAACATGAAGACAGATACAGTATGAGAGCATGAATTGGTGATATAAGATGATCATATTTCAGGTGGATGATTTCCCCGAAATTCCATTTGGATGGAAAAGTCAGTTTCCGTTTAAATAATAGGTTAAAGTTCTTTGATTGAAACAAAACTTCTGTGACATGTCCGTCATAGTGTCATTAATCATCTGTGAAAATTTCATGTCAATCGGATGATAATTAATATGCGTTGCTAAGGACTTTATACCTATAAAATAGTCCAAAACTTTGACGGCCGATTTCTCGAAAAGGCGTGTCGCAAAATATGTCCAAACTCCAAAAGTAAAATTTCCGTAACTTTGGTTCTACTTATGATAGAAACATAATTTTTTCACCATAATAAACCTTGGGTTCTGCTCTATCAATCCACACAGATAACTCATTTTTGATATCCAGAGACTTATGCCTGGTTTTGTGGTGGGGGGTCACATATATATAATATTTAATGGCAACCATATTATATAATGCTTGTCATATTGTTTTTGTTTCTCCTCTTTATCAGATGAAGTATTTCTTAATAATCTCTGCATAGTAATTATTATTTATATATAAAAAATGTTTTGATGTTGCATAACTTGACTGAAGTGAGAGCAACATCATGACAGCCATTTTGGCATTTTGGTTTATGGGCTAAGCTTAAGTGCCTGTGTCACGTAGCGGGATATGTTTGCCAAAAACAACAACATGGGACATTCCAGCTCTCGGCAAGGGAACAATCTGACCTGAAGCATGTCATAGATAGACCCATTCCCCTCAGTTCAGATCAGATCCTCAAGAAAAAGATAGACATGGCACAGATGGCTTAGGCACTGAATATAGTTTTGGTGGGGACCCGGGTTCCATTCCAGCCTGAAGTCATTTCCCACTCCTACCCCATCTCTCTCTCTCTCTCTGAACTATCTCCTATCCATCTCATCAGCTGTCCTGTCCTAATAAAGGCAAATATCCCCCAATCCCTATCCCCTTAAAAAATGCTTTCCAAAAATTAAAAAAAAAAAAATAATCCCTAGCCCTCCACGTTAATGTGCGTCACTCCCTTAGCCTCCATCACGGCAACCTCTTTGAGGAGCCCACTTGGTCATCATCCCTGGTATGTGTGGCACTTCATTCACCCCAATAGCACAGGTGCCTAAGGCACGGAGTGGGTAGGCTACTGTGTGAAATGTGGAGTGCCAGTTAGGAGAAATAGCGTCTCGCTGACTTCACTTTGATGTCCCAGACAGTCATGACCTTTTCATTTCCTCAGGAGGAAGAGGAGGATGAAGACAAAACATCTCAGCATGTGTGGAATGCTGGAATAGCTCTGCCTGTCTGCCTATCTACCTATCTATCTATCTATCTATCTATCTATCTATCTATCTATCTATCTATCTATCTATCTATCTATCTATCTATCTATCTATCTATCTATCTATCTATCTATCTATCTATCTATCTATCTATCTATACCTGCCTGCCTGTCTGTCGCTGTCTGTCTGTCTAACAGATGCCTATCTGTATCATGTGCACATTTTGATAGCAATAATGAGTAGGCCTAATTGCATTTTAGCCTATAAACAATTGGAAACTTACTATGTGTGCAGTTTTGTACATTTTGCTCACCTATACAAACAAATGTTTACTGAGGTGTCAGCAACACTGTAGTGAAATGAGTAATTAGCTGTTATTAAAGATGACTGCGCCTTGTTATGATAAACACATTAGCCTACTACTCTAACAAGTTAGACTTGTCACAAACAGTTCAACTGTTGATTAGCCAATCAACCATAAAATGAGTTGGCAAAATCAATCACGCTTTCCTTGAATGACCATCTAGTGCGCAAAAGTAAAGTCCGTGCCATTGACATGTAATGGTTTTTTAAAAAAAATTCTATAAATATTGTATATGTGTATTTTGCTGAAAAGAAGTGTTTGCGTTGTTTGAAATGTACTGTATACAGTAGCACCCGGACACTCACCTGTTGATGCCGCGCATGAAGTATCCGCGAGATCATCTTATGGTTCGAGAAGTTCTCGAATCCCCAAGGCTTGTCGCACGCAGCTCAGCATCACTATGTTAACTTCTCCACTCACTAACTTTCAAGTAGCCTACTTCAACTTCAACTAACTTTTGATAATATTTCTTGATCCAAAACGTAATTGTTTAAAACTGTTCCAAACGCGTCATTGGCACAGAGCAGTCGTTCACCATCGAAAACTGTAGAGATTTCTGGGAAGTACAATATTCATGAAACGTAACACCAGTCTACGGCGTCAAAAGTGACACTCCCGTCATTATTGAGCATACGTAAGGCATGCACAGCACCGACACGCCCTCATGACTAAAAAGAGTTCTGCTACATTCTGGAAGTCATCCTTAATCCCTCTTGAAGTCTATGCTCGAATGCACTGCGAACCTGCATTTAGACTTTTGTTTACAGAATGAGTAAAACAAAACCCTCAAGAATGATTACTTACCAGTCAGCAATTACTTTGACGATGATACTTGTGCATTTAAAAAAACAAAAACAAAACAAAACAAAAAACTAAAAAATCCCAACCTAAAAAAAGTTGATGTCTCATTACAGCATTTTCAACATTTTTTTTCAGGAGCACACAGTCACAAACAGTTCCAGGGAGCTGGTAGCTGACTGCATCCTTGTATAATTGCTTTTGAGAGTTTTAAGCCACCTCTCAGTGTGTAGGACCTGCTGTCTCCTCTCCTAGGAGAACAAGAGGGGGTAAAGGGGAGGGAGGGATGCGAGAAAAGGAGGATGAGAAGAAGAGGGCAAGAGAGAGGGGGATAAGGCTTTGAGGCAACAGCTGGTCTCAGTACACGGATGTTGACCAGGACAGTTCCTGGGGAGATCCTGCCCAAAATGAGTCTGTCCTTTGTGTGTGTGTGTGTGTGTGTGTGTGTGTGTGTGTGTGTGCGTGCGTGCGTGCGTGCGTGCGTGCGTGCGTGCGTGCGCGCGCGTGCGCGCGCGCGTGTGCATGCATGTAAGTGTGTGGGTTATGTTTGTGTTTCTGTGTCTGTCTGCCTATCTGTGTGTTTGTCTTTGTGTTTGTGTGACTGAAACAGCAAGGGAGAGCATCATGCTTTGCTATTTTTGAAAGTATGCAAGACTGACAACTCGACTGCCTGACAGAAGTTTATTTTAAATTTCACAGTCAGTTCTCATGACCTTGTGTGCCCTTTAGAAAATCTGAGGTCCAACCGGACCAGCCCAAGTCCTATAGTCTTAGTCGGGCACAAAGAATCAACACAAGCAGGATGAGGTCTCTTCGACGCAGCTTGCTATTTTGCACGACTGGTTTCTATTCATCCTCTATTATCTATGACGTGCACCGGATTGTTTTTTCTTTTCTTTTCCTTTTTTCATTTGTTGTTAAATTGCTGCGGGGTATGAAGAGAGAAAGAGAGAGAGCGCCACAGAGGCGAGGAGACCGGTTGGTCTTCTCCTTCTCTTACCTCCTGAGCAGAGAGGGTGGATTACTGCACAGACCTACAGGGCCCTGGCACAGGGGCCCAAGAACCAAGGAGGTCCTGAGGCCCAGGCCTTTTTATTTCCATTCTCACATTGCGTTATATATTGTTGCACTTCTACCAACAACTTTTTTTGTGCTGGGGACAAACTCCTGTAGTATCTATATCTATATCAACGTAGGGCCTGCAACAACGTACCGTAGGGCTTGAAACTCTGTTTTGAAACTAGTGAGACCCATGTGGGGGGCTTCCTTGCTGTCTGGACCAGGGGCCCATGGACTCATAATCCGTCCCTGATGAGCAGAGCAGGCAGACAGAGACTGACACTGGTGACAATAGAGCCGAGTGGCGATGTGATGAGTGTCTTGTCTTGAAAAAGGTGTGGATGTTTTCAGAGGTCTGCACAGTGGTGAAACAAGTCAGTCACAGGGCTTGGTGCGAGTATCCACCACGGGCCCTCAGAGGTTGACGAGATTTAAGGATGTTTCACATTTTTAACGCATGGACATCAAGGTTGAGTTTCACTGAGGAAATGCAATGCAGTTTTGATAACTTACTGAGACAACCAAATCAGAATTTAATTCTCATTTTATTTTCATTTTGGGCATGGTGACGGGCCCCTGGAGGTCTCGGGGCCCAGTGCGACCGCACCTGCTCAACCTGCTAAAGTAGCCTAACGCCCGTGGTACCCTACTACATGTATTGGAAGTTGAAGTGTCTTGGGCACAGTTCCTTGAGCAGTAATGGCTGCTGTCTTGCATGTTGTGTGCATGCATGAATGAGCTTTATGCCTTGCACTATTAGCCTGATTATCATCAACGTTCAAATCTACTGCATTGCTCTTGACCTGACTAGTTGCAACGCTGAAAGTGTTGCGTCACTAGGAGGGCACAGCCTGGCACTATGGCATTTGCACATGTGATTTCTGTTTTACTGCCCATCTTAGCACAATAGTGTTTAAATTAATCAATTTATTGTTTATTTTTAGAGAGCAGTTTGGCACCTCCATGCTTGCCTATGTCTAGCCAAAAGGTAGTTGCAAGTTTTGATCAAAACTGAGAGGATTACATACATCGTAGATCATGAATGAAATTGTGGTTTCAGAGGTGGGGTGGACACAATGTGCTGTCATCTTTCTATCCAATCTTATATAGTGTAACATTTGAATGGTAATAATAATGCATAATGCAGGAGAGTCACATCCATATGCAGTAGAAGACAAGCAGGCGTCTCGGAAGTGGGTTTGAAAAGCTTTGAAAGGTTACAGGGTAATGTTACTCAAGCAATGGTCTTTCATGCTAAAAATCTGCCCACACTTGTGAATGACGCAATAGAAAATGGCATAAAATGTAATTTTCTGTCATTTTATGGGCATTATAATTAAGGTGTGATGTCTCTGATTCTTTTCCCCCCACCTTTTTTGTCTTTTTGAAATGTCATTTGGTTTTCCGTTAAAGGCCATGATACACTAGCAACATGATACAGCAGGATTTTTTTTTAAAGTGTTGTTACCTAGCAACAAAAGTAATGGGATGTGCTTTGGACTGTTTTCCCAATGGCATTAGGCATAGACCACACAGGTCAGATGCATTTTGATTGGAGGTCTAGATCTCTTGGGGGGGAAAAACACCCTGCAGTAAAATCCTGTCTTTGTCGTCACCGACTCCTGCCTTATTTCACCCTTCCACAAATGAATATAGGCCTTTGTTTATCTCAAAATCTTCTGTCTCATTCACTCTGTCCCCCTGTCTTTCACTGTCCTTTTTCACCTTTCATTTCTATCGCACATACCTCACACTTAGCTTATTACACCCATCCACACGTCAATATACTTTTATCTCTAAACAACTCTCTGTCTCTAGTCATTTCCTTGACTCTAGGTCCCTTTCAGGTAATATCTTTCTTTCATCATTCTCTCCCTGTCACATTCTACCATCAACTCTGCCTATCTGTCTCTGGCACACACAATCTCTCTCTTTCTAGTCGTTCCCCTCTCTCTCTCTCTCTCTCTCTCTCTCTCTCTCTCTCTCTCTCTCTCTCTCTCTCTCTCTCTCTCTCTCTCTCTCTCTCTCCATCTCTCCCTCTCAAATTCTACTCTTTAGTTTCTATCTTTTTTCCAAACACAATCTCTCTCTCTCTCTCTCTCTCTCTCTCTCTCTCTCTCTCTCTCTCTCTCTCTCTCTCTCTCTCCCTCTCCCTCTCTCTCTCTCTCTCCCTCTCTCTCTCTCTCTCTCTCTCTCTCAGATCTCTGCCTCCATCCTTCCCATTCACACCTGTGAGCTGACTCATCTCCGTGCTGGTGAGCGAGAGTGAGTGTCCCGTGTCGTGTGAAGCTCACACAGGGGACAATGGCATGTGTGGCGCACGGCAGGGGAGGACAATGACACGTGTCTCGTAACACTGGCGCTGATGTACGAGGGGGCTTTCTGTCCGTCTGTGGACAGAGACAGCCACACCTGATCGGGTTACTGACTGTTGACTGTGTGCAGCAGTGTAACAACAACAACAAAGTAAATGCTGTAGTGTTAATTCAACACTCAGAGAGTCCACTTCAACACTTGCAGTGTTTGGTCTTGCTCTCTAAATGTTAAATTAACACTGAAAAAGTCGCCGTGCCACAGCATCCATGATATCAACTGAAGTCAGTCAGTCT
>NC_085865.1:53713061-53723061 GCF_034702125.1 Engraulis encrasicolus
GGATTTTGTAGCCTCCACGCCTCATCTCAGAGGATTGAAGGCAGACTTCTTCACACCCTCTGCACTCGTTTCTCATTTCTTCCTTCCATCACCTCTCCAATTCTCTCTCTTTCTCTCTCTCTCTCTCTCCAATCTCTGCTCTCTCTTTTCAATTACACACTCCCAGCAGCTATCTCTCTTTCTCTTCTTCTCTCCTCCTTCTGCTCTCCTCCTCCTCCTCTCTCCTCTCAATTTCTCTCTCCCCTCTTCACGCTAAGGCAGAGCCGTAGTGAGACAACAGGAGGACTGTGTACCATACATATTTATGAGATGCCTGACGCTCCTGGCTGTAGTGTTGTGTGCTGTAGTGCAATGTAGTGAGGAGGCTCTTTTTTGGCAACCTGAGAGGAAAACCACAAAAAGAGGATGCAGGGAGGCAGGAGGGAGGATGGAGGGAGGACGGAGGACAGAAACTCGCCCGTTGTCACGACGCCTGCCGTCACCAACCAGAATTTGCAGTCACCAACCAGAATTTGCCGTCAGCCATCAGAATTTGCCAGCGCTACTGCTGCATGTACGCAGTAAGAATGGAGCACTCAGAAAGTCTAGTTTAACACTCACAGTGTTGACCTGGCTCTCTATGTATTGCATTAACACTGCAAAATGAACTCTGTAGCAAGATACAGAAATGTAAAGTGTGCAAGGTATGGCTAGTTTAACCAAATAAAGAAATAAATTGTGTGCAGGCTGTGAAACTAGCAAAGCAAAAAAAAAGAAAAAAGACAAACAAAGATTCTCTAGGCCTAGTTTTTTTTCACCATCTCTGAAATCATGAAATAAAGTGTGGATGAAGAGGGCTGTCTGGCGCAACAAAATACAGAAGTGTAGTGTGCCTCCAGTAGTATGGGCAGCAAAACAAAATGATAAAATGGAGTGTGGCTATGGGGCTCAGGCTACTGTATACGCTCCGGGTTACCATGGAAGCAACCGCACTGCGCCCCGACCTCATGTCTCACACAGGCTGCACCCTCTTTTTTGCACACACAGATGTGCTCTCTCTCTGTCTCTCTCTCTCTCTCTGTCCCTTTCTCTTTATCACTGCATTTGTTTTTGTTGTTCAAATCTCTCCTCCTCTGTCTTTCTCTCTTCCTGTCTCTCTCTTGTGTCCCTTCTATCTCTCTTTATCTCCCTATATCTATATCTCTGCCTCGTCCTCCCTCTCTCTCTCGTTCTTCCTTCCTTCCCCGCCCCCTCTTTGTTGAACCTCTCAGCTTCATTTCTCGCTTCTCCTCTCTCTATTCCTATACCCATTCACTCTCTCCACTCTCTATTCTCCCTACTTCTTTCTCTCCTCATCACCTCTCTCTCTCTCTCTCTCTCTCTCTCTCTCTCTCTCTCTCTCTCTCTCTCAGAAGAGAACAGATGTGAAAGCCAAACTGTCACAAAAGTGAAAAAAAGGAGTCAGAGGAGGGAGGGATGAAGAGAAGAGAGGGAGAGAGGGAGGAAGGGAAAAGCAAAAAAAAAAGGAGGTGAAAACTGTCTGACAGGGAGCAAAAAGTAGTCCATTCTGGTACCAAGCCTTGCCTTTTTCCCTTATTTAAATCACATAAGTCTGTGTGACAGATTATGCCCCCACTGCAACTACTACCGTACGCACGTATATCCACATTTACAAAACCCACACATATTCACACATCAACTCCCCTTTGCATTCTCTCCCCCTCCTCTTTCTCCTCTCTTCACACTAGTAAAGAAAAGCTAGACCCCTGTAATTATCCGCAGCTGCTTGTTGTGTCTTCTTCTGAAGGCAAAGACGGATTACTGCACGGGCCTACAGGGCCCAGGCACAGGGGCCCAAGAACCAAGGGGGCCCTGAAGCCCAAGACTCCATGCTACAAAAAACGTAGTTAGTCTGTATTTATGTTCTGATATTATGTTAAATTTGTGTGTTGTATTTTCACATTTTCTCAGGGGAGAAACCACAGACAACAAAAGCTCTCTAACATCTTCAGTAACCACTCAAATCTTTTTGAACCTCCTAATTTCATGGAATGGGGGGTGGGGGGGCTTTCTAGTTGTCTGGCCCAGGGGCCCATGGATTCATGATCTGTCCCTGTCTGAAGGGCACGAAGAGGTGAGGGTTGCTTGACTGTGCTACACAGTATGCGTTACATTGTTAATTTAACTATTAGAGAGTTACATTTTTTCATTTATAGTGTTGGACCAACTCCCAAGTGTTTAATTACATAACACTGGCAACTTTACTGTGTAAAGACCATGCGCTGCATAGTGCTGCTTCATCCAAGGCTGTGGAGCTGGAGATTCACCATAGCAACCAAAAAGGCCTATAGCGTAGAGTGTCTCCTGTGGAGAGAGAAGAGAGAGGGCCTGGAGAGAGAGAAGGGTCACGACACAGTAACCGAGCCAGCATCTCCTGACAACAACTAAAGGGATTTCAATCTGAACGCTTTTCGTTTCTTTTCTTTTTGAGGAGAAAAAAAAGACGAGAGATCTGGGTGTCTGCCAGGCAGGCAGGCAGCCTCGCAGTTGGCTCGTTCTTATTCTTATTATACCACACTGAGTGACATATCAATAGGATCACACCACGCCACGCTGCCACGCCGCCTCGCCGCTCCTATTACCGCCTCGCCGTCTCCCACTTGGGAAGGCATCAGCTGCGCTTTCTTCTTCTTGCGTTTCCTTCTTCTCGCTCTTGTCAGTTCTTGGTCAAATGGTTGACCAGGTCATCTAATAATACCAAACTGCAACGATTTCAAAGCACTGCATGCCCTACTTTTACCCAAGTATCTCACTGTGCGGCAAATGGCAAAATAAATCATTCTTGTTTCACCACTGTATCCTATTAATACAGTAGTCATAACGTGTTTTTCATTGCATCATCATTGTCAACCATATGATTGCAGTTCATCATCTCCACTCATCTTCTTGTACTACCAACATTTTTTATGTTTCTTTCTCTCATGCTTATTGTCAAACACTCTACTCCATGAGTACTATCTACCATTTCCATACACTTAACCCAAGAACCTCTACACACATGACGAGTCACCATCCTTGTATCCTTGTGTATCGCAGTAATACCAATGTTTTATTGTCCCCCGCTATCATTGTCAGACAGCAGTGATTTCGCCCACTACACAAGTACTATCAGTATCAACCCATCGCCACACAATTCACCCAAGTACCTCTACACACATGACAAGTAATGCACCCTTGCATTGTTGCACCAATGTTTTTTTCTGTCCCTTCTTTCATTATCATGACTCTGCAGTGGTAACCTGGTCCACTGTAAGAGTGCTATCTCCCATCTACAACAAACACACGTGATCTCCATCTTGTCTTCTTCATCCCCAGCCCCTTCCTCTTCCTCTTCCTGCTTCCTGGAAGGGGGGCGGGGAGGTGGGCAGGACGGGTAAGGTCACCAGGCAGTGTGAGGAACTGTCATTATAACAAGTCAGTGTTAGATGGATTTGGTCCACTACTGGAGTACCATCCAACCATCTCCATACATTTCACCCAAGTTTCTATGACGAATAACCATCCTTGTACATCACAGCAATACCAACACGTTTATTGTCCCCCGTCATTGTTAGACGGTGGTGATTTGTTCCATCACCCAAGTACTTCACAGTCTTCATCACAGACTACACCCAAGTATCTCCATGTGCATGACAAGTAGCCATCCTTGAATACCACAGGAACACCAACGTCTTTATTGTCCCACATCCGCTGTCAATGTCAGACAGTGGTGATTTGGTCCACTACTCGAGTACTGTCTCCCATCTCTACGCACTCAATCTCATCCCTCCCGTCCACACTACCAATCCCCAACCCCCCGACGCCCCCACCGCCGCATCTCTTCCTCTTGCTCTTCTTCCTCTTGGAGGGCGGCAGGAAGGTGAGCAGGACGGGCAGGATGGCCAGGCAGTGGAAGGCGGTGATGAGGGTGGTGAGGAAGAGGCAGCGGAAGAGCGTGCCCGTCAGGTTGGAGGGCACGGCGGCGACGGGCAACAGGGCGGCCGCGTAGCACAGGTAGCTCTGCAGCGCCGGCACGCCGTGACGCTCCAGCGCCACCTTCACCCAGCGCGTGCGCGAGTGCTCGCGGCCCAGCACGAACGCCGAGACCAGCGGCGCGCTCGAGTCCACCGCGTAGTTCACGCCGTAGATCAGGCAGAGCACCGACACGCAGTCCAGCTCCACCTGAGATGGAAAGAGGAGAGGGGAGGAGGAGGGACGGAAGAGAAAAGAACAGAAGGAGGAGGTGGGGTGAAAACCAAACAAACACACAAATAGCATTAGTAGGTCAGTCAATCATATTAAAAGCTTTTAACTTAAATCAGGCAAAAAATCCTTGGCAAAACATAAACAACAACAATTAGAGTTACTGTAAGTTTGACCATGTTTCTGAGTGACTAATTTCTTTGAACCAAAGAGCATGTGCTTTCGGGAATAAAATGACACAGCACTCCTTAGTGACCACCACATTATTTTGGTGATTTAGTATCTGAAAGAAGCAAATTGATCGTATATCAGGCAGAGGGCCGACACACAGTCCAGCTCCATCTGTTTAAAGAAGGAGGCCGTTGTGAGACAAGGAGGGAGGGAAGAGAATCGGCCGCTGTGTAGTTCACACAGTACGGTGTATGGCAAGTCAGACACCGCACCAAGACGCAGCCCAGCTCCACAATGATGAAAAGAAGATAGACAGGGAATGAGAGAAATGGAGAGGGAGAGAAGGAGGGAGAGATAGAGAAAAAGTCAAAAAGTCAGGGTGAGCCAGGGAGGGAGAGAGATGGAGACAGAGAGAGGCAGGGAGATAGAGAGGGGGAGGGCTAGGGAGGTAAAGGGGGAGAGAGGGAATAGGAGGAAGGGAGACGAAGGGAATGAGAGCGATAAATGGAGAGACAGTAAGGGAGAGAGAGAGTGGGATGGAGAGAGAGCAAGGGAAGGGTGTACAGAGATGCAAAACACATACCCAGGAAGATGTGAAGGAAAAGGAGAGGTGGAGCAGGAGGAGAAGGAAAGTTAAAGATGAAAGAGAAGACAGATGCAGTCACACAAGCACATAGTATAAAACCTCTCAGCATGACTTCTTCTCCCCATTCGTTTCTGACACGCATTCATGCTCTCTGCCATCACAAGTCTGAAGAAAACAATAAATGCAAAAGGTCAAGCTAACACAAAAGAGAAGAGTCAAAGACTGAGACTGAGAGAGGGAGAGAAGGAGCCGAGAGAAGTGATGAAGCAAAACAGTAGAAGGGAAGTCAGAAACACTTTGACAGGGAGCAAAAACAGCTCACAGCTTTTCGTATTGAAATAGCATAACTCAGGACCACTGACAAATGACCCAGGACCAAATGATCTTAAAGGGCCCCCCGCCTTCTGAACATACCTAATTCTGCCCCCCCTCTCTCTCTAGGTGTGGGACAACATACCCGTTTGTCCCTCCTTGTGACGGGCCTGCTCAATATGGCAGGTTATGCCACTGTACGTACATGTTTCTCAACTTGGGCTCTGCAGCCTCACAGGGGGTGTATAGGGAGCCATAAGGATCCATTTTATTTTTCAATACTAAGGGGGGCGTTGGCAGACTTATGATGAGGTCAAGGGGGAGTTGGCAGGCTTATGATGTGTTCAGGTGGCATTTATTCAAAAAAGGTTGAGAACCACTGGTGGGCCTACATACTATACTACTTTATAAAAAAACACATCAACTCTCCTCTGCTCTCTCGCTCACTCATTCCTTTACAAAAGCAAGAAAAAGCCTCCTATAGAATAGATTTATGATGTTTCTCTTTCACCCATGCTGTCTTACTGCAGTGAAAAGTGCTTTGTTGCAAGCAACTGGACTTTGATTTGAAGCCTGACACACTCCACCTATGACAAGCTGTGCCCACGAGCACTGCACACACAGGCAGGCACGCACACACGCATTCAACTACACACACCAAGGCCCAAGAGAAGGGCAGGATAGACGGGCCTACACGCACACACAAACACAAACACACACACACACACACACACACACACACACACACACCCACACACACACACACACACACACAATCACACACACACCACACACACACACACACACACCACACACACACACACACACACACACACACACACACACACACACACACACACACACACACACACACACACACACACACAGAGACACACACACACACACACACACACAGCTCTCTCCCTCCCCACCCACCTGCCAGAGCGTCATGAAGCCCACCACGCCAAACTCCACGGACGCCACGGTGACGGTGAGCCAGGCGTTGACGAGGGGGTCTGCCGCCAGGAAGGTGGAGAAGAAGAGCAGGAAGAGCGCGGCGATGCAGGAGTTCTTCAGCGGCGCGCCGACCGACGAGGCGTAGCGGTCCATGTAGACGAAGGAGGGGTTGAAGATGATGAACTTGATGCGCGAGGTGAGCGAGAGCTTGCGTAACGTGTCCAGCAGGATGGACATCTCCTCACGCTTGTTCTCCGTCGTCTTGGCGACCAGGAACATGCGCGAGGCCACCACCTCGAAGCCGTCGCCGTCGGCGCGCCGTGAAAAGATGATGTCGTCCGAGAAGTGCAGGTAGCGCGGCTGCCGCAGGAAGCCCGAGCGCAGGCGCTCGGTGAAGTTGCTCCGCGGCAAGCTGCCGACGCTCATGTTCAGCCCATGCAGGTAGTTCAGGTAGCTCTCAAACCAGGAGATGCGCTCAAAGCCCTTGGTGTAGAAAAGCAAATTATCCATTCATTTAATCATTGTTAGTTGATTGACCGCATCGATCGACTTACGATTAATTGATAAGCTGCATTTTTCCCCAAATCTTTCCCAAAAAAAAAGATTAAATCTAAAAATGTGAAATTAAAAATGGGATAGAATGCTACATTTAAATCAATTTCTTTTAACTTCTTTAATTCAAAGGTGATTTAAATGTTCCCACTCTCCACACCCCTCTTCACGCATACTTTGTCATGCCCATTTCAACGGGGACATTCCAACCTTGGTGTACTCCAGGAGGTCCTCCTGCACGCTGGCGTTCCAGTACTCGATGGACTCGTAGATGTAGAAGCCGATGACGGGGCTGTAGCTACTGAAGTAGCGCTGCTGCGCCCGCATGTAGGCGATGGTACTGGTCTCCGTGGCAACCAGGTTGCTCAGGTCCGAGCCTTCGCTCACCTGGAAGTGCAGCAGATGATCAATTTACCTGGTGAAGGTCTAGGACCGAAATGCCATTTATTTGAAAGAAAACAACAAAATGGTCATTGTGCGGGAGAGTTTTTTTAAATTGTCTGATTGACCCATGGGCCATGTCCTATGCACCTGCCAGCTGAAGTGCGCAAAAACACAAGTTTAACGGCAGGTTATGTAAAATTGAGAAAATCCTGCACGCAAGCTGCACAATTTCCATCAGTCCCTTAACACCCGCCATTCCACCAGTGGAATGCTGCAATAATCACTGAAAAAATACTTTAGTACCATAATACTACTGGTCTATGACAGTATTGCACAGGGCCTTTAGTAAAACATTACGACTTGGTCATTGCCAATTACATTACATTTCACTTAGCTGACGCTTTCATTTTTATTCAAAGCGACTTACAGTTACTATTTGTCAGGGTATTGGTTACAGTCCCTGGAGCAATGTGGGGTTAAGTGCCTTGCTGAAGGGCACTTCTGCCATGGATGGAGATGTAGGGAGAGGTCAGGGGGGATTCAAACCTGCAACCCCCAGATTGAAAGACCAACTCTCTAACCACTAAGCCACGGCTGACCACTCTGCCAGCTGCCAATCTGATAACAGCTAATTTATAACTTTGTGGCCATGTCTTAATGGGTTAATTAGCGAAAGATTGCTTTTTTCACAATGCATTTTTCCTCTATCCATCTGAATTTACTCAGTAGTCCAGCGTTCTGTAGTTCTAATGTAGTGAGGGAAAACACTTGGGTGAAAATGTACTTGAGTAAAAAGTCAAACTGTCTCGTCCTCACCCATTACTCATAAAAAAATACTCAATTACGATGACTTGAGTAAATGTACTGTAATTAGTCACTTTCCACCAGTGGCGATCCTACAATGACCGGTGCCCGGGGCAACACCCCTTACGTTGTCCCGCTCCCAATCACAACCCCACCCCTTGTGGAAAAAAGTGCAAAATTGGTGGGGAAAAAAACCTTATCGGAGGAAAAAACCCTTATAACTGCTGTCAATAATGCTAATTGCTAAGTGTGATGTCACCGGGGGCGGGCTTTGGCAATGCTGCCCCTTTCAGGTGCCACCCCATGCAATTTGCCCCTCGGAACGCCCCTGATTTCCACCCTTGACTCACCTGCAAGTAGCCCATGAGCGCGAAGGACACATAAACCAGGTAGAAGAGCACCACGAAGGGCTTGACGTAGGTGTTGGTGATCCAGTCGCAGTAGTAGCGCTTCATAAAGGCCACCAGCAGGTGGCTCTCATATGCCTGTGGAGGTACAAGAGGAAAGGTTATGAGGTGCTAAAAAAAATACAGAGGGCTTGACCTCTGTGTCCTCAATGGTAGTTACGGCCATGCATGTGCGAGAAAAAAATATTGCATAGGCTCCCTGCTCTCTGATTGGAGCCCAAGATCTGGACCCTCGCTGAGGAATAGAATCCATGCTGTCTTTCAGATCAGAACAATTCTACAAAGCAGCATGGGATTTCCGAGGCTACAATTCAGCTGAAATGGAAATTAATGAAAAAAAAAATACATTTTTGTTCAGCCCTTTCCAAGATCCCTTTTATGAAATTGAAATGACACCTATTTTGGGAGGTGCAAAATTCACATTCTCATCACCAGTGATGGGCTAAATGGATTCATTAGTTACCAGTACCACTTATTCCAAATTACTTTGTTTCACCTGTCCAATTAAACCACTTGATCATTCAAACCAACAAATCACCTGGTTGAATTGGACTGGTAAAGCCAAGTCATTTGGAATATGTGGAACTAAAATGAACCTATCTTAGTTGCCCATCACTGCTCATCACAACCGTACAGTAGACTACTCCACCTGCAGGTCTGGTTCGGAGGCGGCTGCGGGTCCCTCTGCGTTGTACTGCGTGTACATGAGGAAGCGGTACCAGGCCGGCTTCTGCTGCAGGAGCTCCGGTTTGGGCACGCGCCGGCAGAACAGGCTGTGGCGGTAGTTGTTCTCCAGGTAGCCTGCCGAGTCAAGTCAAATCAAGACAAGTCAGGTCAGGTCAAATATTTATATAGCACACATAGACTAAATGTGTTTAAAATCTGCTTGACCCAGTGAGACATGGGACCCAGTTATAAGTCAGATGTTTCTAGAAATGACCAAGTCGTAACATACTGTATAGGCCTTGGAGCAATGTGGGTATGGCTCAAAAGCACTTCCGCCATAGGTAAAAGGTGCTGGTAAGTATGGGAATTGAACCGGCAACCCTCTGCTCTGGTCTAAAGGCCAGCGCTCTAATCATTGAGCCATGGCTATGAAATGAAAGAAAAGTGCGTATGAAGTATGAAGTCACAGAGACCGACCTGCAGGTTGGATCCAAAGAACGGGAGTATATATGAAGAGGTAGTTGAAGAAAATAAAATGAGAAATGAATGAAAATGAAAGTTTGGTAACACTTTATTTTAGGGATACATCTATTAGCACTAATACATACAATGTTAATGCCTGCATAAGTGACTTGTAAGGCATGTACTAAGCAAACGCTAAAGCCTACTAGGTCCTTACTAAGGTTAAATTGGTAATAAATCCCTTATTGTGCATGAACAAGACATTTGAGAATACATGCCTAACAAATGTTTGATTTTGCTTTGTACATGCCTTATAAGTTCGAAGTATGAACTGAAGACCGACCTGTGAAGACCAGGTTGGATCCGAAGAAGGTGAATGTAGAGATACTTGAAGAAAATAAAATAGCTGGCAATGACCAAGTCGTAATGTATTACTAAAGGTCCTGTACACTGTCATAGTGGTGTAGTACTATGGGAG
>NC_085865.1:53733061-53748061 GCF_034702125.1 Engraulis encrasicolus
GATTCCTGTCCAGGTCATTTGCCGGTCCTTCCCCGTTTAACCTCTAATTTGTTAAATAATAATAAATATCTCAGTACTTTCTGTTTGCCTTGGTCCAGTATTACCTATCTCCGGAATTTAGATAATATAGCAGTTAAGGCAGAGTGAAATCACCACACCCATCAACAGACCCAGCATGCTGCGTCAGCAATGCTTCAGTCAGGCTTTGAGAAGGGATCCAGAGCACATCCTCAATCATATCAATTGCACTCCATCACAAAGTGAAAGAAATTCAACAAGAAGTATATACTGTAATTTATATAATAGGGTACCATCATTCTGAAACATGGATCAATACTACTTTTTTTCTGCCCGAAACCCCCATTTTTCTTACATTATAGTGGCCAAAGTACCAATCGATGCCACTAAAATCATTTATAAAAATAATGTTCTGCGGAGGCTGTACCAGTAAGACAGGGTTGGGGGCTGGATGGCAAACAAATATATAAGATGAGGCACAGAGAGGGTCTGGAGGTGTGAGGGCACCCAGAGGACAGGCTTCAGAGAACCAGGTTCACGCATGTCATCTAGACCCCCCTGGACCCACCCATGGCATCGGCACACAGCACCTGTTTCCAGAGCCGGTTCAACCCATGGGCAGACTAGGCTAGCCCCACCAAATCTGCCCTTTCTGTGGGGCCCCCACTGGTTAATAGCAAATTATAATACAAGAGCGTCGGCCTACGAGATCTATGGTTCTCCTAGGGCCACCAAATGTGTAGAAACACTGCTACCTGTTTTACTTAAACATTCTGCTCCTCAGTCTGGAGGTCTACGTCTACGGTGTGTTCTATGTCTGGCTAAAGCCGAGCTCAAACTACACAACTCCCAATTTTGTGTCTGATTTTGACGTCGGGGTGCGCCGCACACATGAAGAGAATCGCAACTGTCAATCTCATCCCTGATTGCAACCACCGAGACAATGCCCGACGTTCTATTTCCAGTCGCAAATATCAAACAGTGTTTGATTTCTACGATTTGCAATCAGCGAATCTTTGAGCTGCCAAAGTTCTATCTTAGGACGTCGGCCACGACGCGGAAATCTTGCTCGACAATCGCTTGCGATGGTCCTGGGGGGTAACCGATTGTCGTAAGGGCGGTTTTCAGTCGAGAATCGGGCTGATAGTCGTGTAGTTTGAGTCAGGCTTAAGAGCACTGTTCCAAGTGTGAATGGGATTTCCTATTTTCTTTTTTAAAATGTATTTGTTTTTTTAATATATGTTTGCATCAATCAACCAGTTTTAAAAAACTGCAGTTCTGCACTTCTTCAGGTGCATTTCTGAAGGTTGAATGACCAAAATGTATTAAAGTTTCTTGCTGGTGGAATGGACAGTGTGCGGGATCTTTGTTAATGAACCAATAAACCAATTCTTAACAAAACAATCCCCACCCAACTCCAAATAGTGCTGATAATGTTGGTGAGTGGTGGTGATATTTATTATTATATATTGCACAGACATTTGCATGTGGACACTATCTGACACAGACAAGTCCTCTAGGCTGTATGTGCTCTGTATAGACCTTCAGAAAAACAAATATGCACCAAAAGTACCTAAAGCAGCCATTAGCTGCTCAAATATTTATATCTTGTCACAAATGCAGTGTACACATACACATGCACACACACATATGCACACGTATGCACGCACGCACAGGCACACACACATACACACATGCACGCACACACACACACGCACAAAGACAGAGACACATCCTGTGTGTAAGGACTAAGTGCAGTGCATAGATCTCCAATATGACATCTGTAATTACGACCTTCTCTCCTCTATAGATCCCATGTGTAATTACAGAGGCGGGCAACACTGGAGCATGACAGGTCCACAAAGGAACTTCCTCCTCACTGCTTACTTGTACACAACATATGGCAGCGTTAAATAAGCCAGTGGAAAAAAACAGATGTGGTAACATCAGTAACACCAAGGAGACATTACCGTCCACTCACTGCATCATGCAGTGTTGCCAGATGGGGTTGTTTCCTGCCCAATCGGGCTACTTAGGATGACCGTCTGCTGGTAAAAAAGGTAATTGGGCAGTTTTTTTGTAGATTTATTGCCATAGAAATCAATACAATTTAGTTTAAATTAGGTAGGATTTAGTGCTTCCAAGTTGTTTTTTGAGCATCTTTTGGACAGGAAATCATGAGTCACATTTGGCAACCCTCGCATCATGACGCAGTGCCTTCATCAGCTACCAACTGTACACAGCAATATGTTACTTATGTCATGTTTTTGTTTCTCCCTATTTTTCTGTAGGAAGCAAGGATATTGCTGCGCTCAGGATGCATAGAGAAATACGCAGAGCCATGGACCCAAACAGAACAGTTCAAAGGTGAGATCAGGTTTGCACTCTGAAGAAAACACTAAGGTCAACGTATTTTTCTGAGAGCAGAGTAGGACAAACGTTCCAGGGTGCTGCCTTCCTTGGTGCTCACTCTGCTCACACAGAGTCTACACTGAGCACAGAGAGCATTGATGGTGGCAGAACCCTGAAACGTTTGCGCCATCATTTTATGCACAATGTATAAACATCTTGTGTTCTTAACTGTTGCAAAGGGGAGGAGAGATCATCCAAAGCCCCGGCTTCAAACCCTGCATCTCTGGGGAGCTGAGAATGCACTCTAACCAGGGACTTCAAAGAGCCAGGCTGGTTGGTATGACAGTCAGGCTCAGCATACCCACACAACCCTGTGGTACTCAGTCATAACCTGAACCGTTTTGAACTCCTTTTAGATGCTTTGAACTTACATCAACGTCCATCATGCTGCTTACCATGTACGTAGCTTACAGAATTGCAACGACCAGAATGGCAATGTGTTCAGGGTACTAAATGTGTTCAGTTTAGGATAAAAATACACAATACCGTCAAGCATGATAATACAACACAATGAAAGCGAAAGCCCACCTGGGAAACTCCAACTCCCATTGTCATTGTGACACAGCACTCCACAGCACACAAGTGTTCACTGCACACTGCACACAACGAAATTGCATTTTATGCCTCACCCGTGCAAGGGGGCAGCCCCCAATGGCGCCCCAAGGGAGCAGTGTGGAGGGACGGTACCATGCTCAGGGTACTTCAGTCATGGAGGAGGATGGGGGAGAGCACAGGTTAATCACTACCCCCACCAACCTGGCGGGTCGGGAGTCAAACCGGAAACATTTGAGCTACAAGTCTGACGCCCTAACCGCTTACCCATGACTGCCCTAATAATGACTGTCCACAATAATCATGAGCTTAAAATGTCATATTGTGACACCCCTACAGTAGGCTGTATTCCTTTCCATCCCATAGAAAACTAGACTGGGAAATCCCATGCTGCCTTGCACGATCGCTACAATCATGGAACGTGGATCATGGAAACTCTTGCTGATATCTTCGCCTGAGTTTGTTACCCAAACACAGATTGGAGAGGGATAGCAAGACATAGAGGTTATTATTAGACTAGCAATAGCTCGCAGCTGGTTTACAGTTTAGGTCAGTTCAGTTCAACTTTATTGGTACCCGAAGATAGGTTTGCAATTAAAAAAGAAAGAGGGGTGTCCTTACATATAAGCCACAAGACACATGACACATAGCCTATAAACATGGAATCTAAAAACACATATACTGTACAGTAGGCTACACACAAAAAGGTAATAGGTAATAAAATAAAAAGGTATTGTTACATACTCTATAAAGTCTTACACATCCATCCAGGCCAATACATAACTGCAATGCGCTTGGATTCAGGGTTCATGTAAGGATGAATGCAGACCTTACGCAGACATTTCTCTGAATAGATGGCTGCTAGCTTGTACTCCGAGGAGGTCCACAGATGGGATAGTCTTGTCTAACCAGGAGCCACAGTCTTTCAGGGTTGCAGGCAACAACCTGAGCCCACTGGTGGAGGGCGCCTCTCTCTGCCTCTCTTCCTCCTACTCACTCAATCTTTTAAGAGTTGAATCCCCCAGCAGCCCTCAATATAGCTATGTCTCCTTGTAGCAAACACCACCGCCAGAAAGAAACAAGAACAACAAGAACTAGAACAAGAACAAATAATGTATTGCCATATCTCAGGAACACCCACTGTCCTCTCAAAACACACAATGTGTCCTCTCTTCACTTTTGGAGTGAGGAGTCCGCACCCTTAAAATCCTTTTTTATTTGTTTATTCCATTACAGGATTACGTTTCGACCATAGTCTTCTTCAGATTCTCTAGTAAGTCTTCCGATCTTCTAGAAACATAATTCCTGCAATGGAATTTTAAAAAATAAAAAAAGGATTTAAAGGGACACTGTGCAGGAAATGGTCAAAAAAGGTACTGCAACTATGCTGCTTATTGAAATTGGGCTGCCTATTGCCAAATTTGATCTTTACATGAAAGTTTACTTAGTATTAAACAAATATTTTCTAGTATGGTCCAAGTACTGTCATTTTTGCAGCTAAAAATGGCTATTTTGGAAATTCAAAATGCCGGACCATGGGGAAGATCCCCCTTTTCATGTATGAAAAATGCAATTTTTCCAGTCATAATGAACACTTAGAATTTGATGCTGGTGGTAAGTATTCATGAAAAAGGTAACATTAGTGAATGGGCAGCATGAATTCTGGAAATAAACAACTAAAAATCTCACACAGTGTCCCTATAAGGGTGCGGACTCCTCACTCCAAAACTTTATTCAGCCTTTGTCCTGCACCTTTACCTGTGACGAGCACAATCTTCACCCTCAAAAGAACGTGTCCTCTCTTCAGTATGTCATTAAGTCATGCCACAGCTGTCTCCCTAACAACGCTGCCATTTGAGGATGATTGCTAATGCTAACTTAGAGCTAATGCTTTTCTAATAGAATTAGCTCTTAAGCGCAGGCCTGATAGTGTTAGCGATAAGGCTAATGATTTTAGCTGGGTTTTGACAACACTGTTGCGCGCTATCCTGCCCATATCGCCAACTCTCTTTCCTTCCCTCTCTCTATCTCTCTTTCTCTTTTTCTCTCTCCAACTATCTTTCCATCTTGTCTACAATGGCACAGGATGCTCCACCAGGGGGGTTTTCTGTTTTAATTAAATCACGACTCAGAGTGTTTACCAGGGAGAAGGGGAGAGAGAGAGAGAGAGAGAGAGAGAGAGAGAGAGAGAGAGAGAGAGAGAGAGAGAGAGAGAGAGAGAGAGAGAGAGCACTCTTGATCTCCAGCTCAGGAGCCCCTATTAGATTACCACAGCAGATTGGCTCTTCCTTCCTCTCTTTCACTGTCACACACACGCGCACGCACGCACGAACACACACACGCACACAAACAAACACACACACACACACACACACACACATACACAGACACAGACACACACACACACACACACACACACACACACACACACACACACACACACACACACACACACACACAGGGGTGCTGACATGGGGGGCAGTTGTCCCGGGCACAGGGAGAGAGGACTGAGGGACTGTAAGAACCCAAAACGTAATAACTGCCCATAACGTAATAACTGCCCACAACGTAATAATTTGGGCGTAATAAAACCCATAACGTAATAACTTGCCCATAACGTAATAAAAATTCCTTACCCATAACGTAATAACGTTCTGCCCATAACGTAATAAGTTATTACGTTATGGGCATGTTATTACGTTATGGGCCTTACACTAAAAAAAAGCTTTGATAATGTAATAACGATGCCCATAACGTAATAACTGCCAGTAACGCACAGATGACTTCAGTATTTGCAATGCACTTTACTATTGTACTGTTCATATTTCGTCTGACCTCTATTGTTGCAGCAAATAACAGTGACTGGATATTTAAGCGGGCTTGCAGAGCAAGGCCAGATTCTAGTAATCTCTAAGTAAAGTTTATGCTTGCTTGCTTGCTTTATTCTCTTGTGCAGGGCAGTAAAAATAGAAAATGGATCTCCTCCTAGGCCTTTCCAGATAGAGACACCGTTCAAACACTAAAATGACCGGCTTGGCTTGGAGATCATTTGTTCTGCTATAGCGTGTCCGTGTCTCTTTTTCCGCTTTTTGGCGATTTTGTGCAAGTTTGGGTCCCCATTGAAAACAATGGTAGAACCTTCATGAACCAAGGTTCCGCCACTCTAAAGATCAGAGTCTAGGAGGCTTCGTTCATAAAACATCAACACTTTCACCTAGAAGTTTAGTTGACGCATTGTTAGCGAGCTCTATGGGATGTCTCCAAATTGTCAAAGTTTTATCTCCCAACTCCCATTACTTTTTAAATGGCAGGTGTGTAAAAACGACAGGGCTTTTACATTGGTTTTCCCATTGAGGCTTGAAGTGCCTTTTTCAAGAGGTCAGCGCATGTCCCACAAGAGGTCTATTTGTGACTGAACCGTTTAACCTATAAACTTCATTCAGAGACTGTTAGAGAGATCACACGTATGACTCTGATCTGTAAGCAGGACACGTGCCAATTCCTTTTAGGTTTTTTTAGCAACATCAAGCTAAAGACAAAAAAACTTTTTCTGAATCTGCCCTCTGCCTTAGAGCACCATACTAACTGCCATTCAGTCAATCAGAACAGGTGCAGCCAATATCCATCATTTGCATTGACGTCACAATATTACGTAATCGATTTTGCTGGACGGCAGAAGTACACATTCGTACATAGGAATTATATGCAGACGAAGACAACTTTGACCATAAAATACCAAAGAAACACGTAGTTCTTGTATTTTTTAAACGGGATATGTACCTGGCGTTATCAGGCTAGGTTGGCCACGGTGGATGTGTTCAAATCATAGATTTATTCAAATGTATTCTGCTCCACTAGATGGCATAACGGGAACGGGCGGTACGAGAAACTGGGAGAAGAAGAGAAAGTTGTTGCTTGCTTCCAGCCATGAACTTACTCTGCCTGCGATATATATTTTTTTATCCCGTGTTTATTTTTTTCAGTAAAGTTGTGAACTTAAACCAAACCTCTGCATTGGCAAAATAAGCACATTTATGCACCGTTTCTTCATTGGTGGCTGGGCACCGCGGCTGCATCCTCTTCTTCGTGGCATGGCACAGGTAAGATAATGCTGCTAACCTAACTTACTAGGCTACAAGACGCACGGTACATTTTGTGTCAGGCATTTCGCAAAGTGGTGTTTTGAATAGCATATCTTTTCATCTCAGATGTATCTTGTAGGTTAACTTGAATTCTCTCGCTTCGTTTCATCCAAGTGGATTTCATTGTTGTTTCAGCCACGTCTGCACAATGTAGGCTATTGTGAAATATAATTCTATATCTTCTGTTTACATGTCCAATATGTTCATTTGTACTGTATTATTATTGACCACTTATGTTACCAGTCCATCACTGCTACCTGTCCTGTCTTGCACTTTCTGTCTGTAATTGTCAGTCCTATGTCCTGGCATGGTAGAGAGAAAACGTCGTTTCCCTTGTATGACCATAAATAAAGTGACAATAAAAGCTGACTTGACATACTTCAATGTTTCAAATCGGTGTTGCATTACATTGCACATGTAGAAACACATAGGACAGAATGTCGGTTACATACTTTGATTAAATAATTTTGATTTGATTTGATTAAATAAATCATTTGAAAAGATGACCTTCACAAGAGAAAGAAAAGCACAACAAACCTGTTATTTATCTTTTATTGTTTTTATTGTTTAGTAATTGCAGGTTCATCAGTCAGGTGGTCAACACCCAAACTAAAACCATGAGTCATGGTGGCCAGGATGACGTCCAAGAATTGCATCCCAGCAGCACAGGTAAATACATGACTAGTAAGTTGGGATGAGTGTTATTTTCTGACATTATACATCACATTTTAATTCAGACAATATTGCCAAGGGAGTTAATTATTCAGTACTGTACCAGTACATTACAATGCATGGCTAGATTCATTTAAATAGCATGTTTGTCTTTTCTTTTTTTCTAATTAGATGGGGGAGCCAACATGAAGAGGTGTCCAGAGAGGCTTCTTCCTCTTTGGCTTTGCAGCAGCACCAGGACCTCACCATCAGTGATGCTGTTCCCCTCATCCATCGGGCCTACCCTTACATTCCTCCCCTGATGCACTGATCACCTGTACCAGTTGTTGGAGTTTTCAGAAGGGCTCTAAATTAACTTTTTTTATTCACTAGTAGCCAAAATGGCTAGTATGTTAATCTCCAAACATACCGGTACATTAAATAATGGGTCAAAGTGCCAAGTATGTTTTCTTTTCTACCAGCAAAACTTAATTTTCCCAGCATTTGGCTGGTTGGCTGGTGAGCCCTGGTTGTCATTGATGGTGAGTAGCTGTGATAATAAATAACTGAAATGATGAAGTCCATCCAGACATGTCTTGCTTATTTTATTGTACTAATACAACAACGTAGAACATTTTCTGTGAAAGCCCAACTGGGAAACTCCAACTCCCATTGACATTGTGACACAGCACACAAGTGTTCACTGCACGAAATTGCATTTATGCTTCACCCGTGCACGGGGGCAGCCCCCAATGGCGCCCCAAGGGAGCAGTGTGGCGGTACCATGCTCAGGTATGGAGGAGGATGGGGGAGAGCACTGATTACTTAACTCCCCCCACCAACCTGGTGGGTCGGGAGTCCAACCGGCAACCTTTGGGATACAAGGCTGACACTCTAACCACTTACCCATGACCGCCTGTCAATCTTCAGTCTAGTCTAACTAATTATATTGTCTCCACTAAATGTATATCTCAGGTGACATGGGTATACTGGTATGGGGATAGTGCTGTATGTAAATAATATTAACCCATTTCAGCCGGCACCAAAATGCCAGCTAATTGCCTATGCCCCTTTTAAGAAAGGTGTCCTCATCCTATAAAAAACCCCAAATAACTAAATAAGTCTCTGAAGCACATACAGACATGATATGAGTTTTAAAAGCTAAGACTATCCTCTTGCATTAGAACATTGATTCAGCTCTAACATACCCACATTTTTAATCTAAAAAAATCTAATATGTCATGCCTAAATGCTGTGTCGCTCCAGGCACCTAGGTCAATACAACGAGTACACAGCATCCAGCATCAATGGGTTGACTATTACAGGCCTAGTTCAGATAACCATTTATTAATATAAATAAGTACTTGCATGTCTATTGTAGATGTCCACCCCACAATAGATATCCCCTCCCATCACCTACAAAACCTTGAAATGTATTTGTACTTTGTGTCTAAAAATAAACTATTTGAGCCATTGAATGAACTGATTACTACATTGAGTTGGTGTGATTAAAAGGTTGAAATCGGCTAAACTTGACTTGGTGTGCTGGACCTCTGGCTCTTCCATACATCCAATGTGTCATGACATCAGATCATCGCTCTTCTCATCTGGAGAAACAGAAAGATAACACTTAGCTGACACTTATCCAAAGCAACTTCGTTACTCACAGTGAATTGTTAACTGTCCCTGCAGCATGGGGCTTGGTGCCTAGCTCATAGGCCTACTTCAGCCTGGATGGGAGGTGACGGGAGAGGTGTAGGATGGGATTTGAACCTGCAACCCTCCAATCGTAATACCACTTCCCAAACCATTAAGCCTCTGATGTGTGTGACTGATTTCAGAGGGCAGACAATTTGGATGACAACACAACAAAGTGGTGGACTTCATATTATTGACAACAACATCGACACTGGTGGGCCTATGCATGTCATTAGGCTATAAATAGGCCAGCATGGATAAGGTGATTGGCATTGACAGCATCATGCTGGAGAGTAGGCCTACTACTTGGGAAATCAGCGCTAGAGATGTACACATGGTTTATTTTTACATTTGAACCTTAACAGTATGAACGTCATAGCCTTGCTATTTCACCAAGAGCTTTATGAATTCCGTGTTTATGTTACAGCCTGCAATATCTTAGCGTCCATCATAGCGTAATGATGCTGATAATTAACGTTAATCATGGAAAGCATCTTACATTGACCTAACAGAAAAAGCCACTGAAATTGCACATTAGACTTAAATTAACTAGCGTTCACGAATTAAGAGACAAATGATGATACAAAGGATGGCAAATGAGAAACTTACCGTGGTGCTCATCCAGCTACTTGAGTAGGCTAGTTTGATGGTTTTCCAGTTGGTTGCCGCGATTCACCTCAGCTTTCTCGTTTTATTTTGAGATCCAGTGAAAAGTCACGCCTGGGTTGTAACCCTATCTGTTTTTGTAACAAACAGCACAATGGGTGTTCACGGTGTTTAGTTTATCGGCGATCTAAGTTACGTTATGAGTTACTAAACGTTGCGAGTCCCATAGGAATCCATTCATTAATGCGGCACTCTTGCCGTCCAGTAGCCGTCCACTAGAACGTTTGACGTCACATGCAAATCATGGATAGGGTTCCATCTCAACTGTCACTTTCTCTCAACATTCTATTCTTAACGAGCAACTGCTCTGTAGTTCTAGAAGTCTATTGTTCAGCTCTTCAATGCAATGTAATATTGTCTTGCTGTAATGCTTTTCATAGGCAGCTGCTTGGCCCAATGGTAATAGTCCTGCAATATGGAGGTTGGGAGCTTGAATCCCACTCGGACTCATGTTGATTTTCAAAATTATATCATATGCAGTGTTCCTTATCCAATTTAAAAAATACCATGTATGTCATTTAGTATCAATGACAAAGGTGCTGGATTAGAGATATGGAGGTTGGGAGTTCGAATCCCACTCGAACCCATGTTGATTTTCAAAATTGTATATGCAGTGTTCCTTAGCCAACTTCAAATACCATGTATGTCATTTAGTATCAATGGCAAAGGTCCTGGATTACAGATATGGAGGTTGTGAGTTCGAATCCCACTCGGACCCATGTTGATTTTCAAAATTATATCATATGTAGTGTTCCTTAGCCAACTTAAAATACCATGTATGTCATTTAGTATATCCCCAAAACGCAGAGCTACAACACTTTCAAGATGGCTGAATCCAAGATGGCTGAATTGTTTGGCCCATAACTTCTGACTGGGTGGATGGTTTTTTTCCCAACATTTCTTTTAGCTTTGTTTTCTCAATAGTACTTTGTTTCATCTCTGCCCCAAAAGGCAAGCCTGCTTCCAGCATTTTCTGTGAGAATGCAATCTATCCTTATCCTCTGCATTTCCTATGTGTTCAATCCAATTGTCTAACTACAAAGTTTTTAGCTATTATAATAATGACAAATACATAGCCTACAGTATTCAAAATTTCAATTCCTTTAATGCAAACATTTGAACTGCAAATTTCATACATGAACTACACAAATAGTGAAATTAAATGTCTTTTGTTTGTTATACAAAAAAATAATGTTAATTAAAATGACAGACTGCTATTCTGTATAAAATTCTATTTTACCAGAATACTTTTCATCATATTGAAATGTAAAACACACACACATACTGTAGCATCCTCAACATAAACATTAGGTAAAATGAGTTCAATATAGAATTGGCATTACTTTCCATAAATATCATGGCTGAAGTGTTGGAGTGTGCTGTGATCTTGCTTTGTTCTGACTCAAACTTTTAAATGTAAAAAATGTAAACAAACAAAATATGCATACTCAACATAAACATAAGGTAGAATAACATCCACATACTGTAATACTGACGTTACTTTTTCCAGTAAATGTCCTTGATCTTGTAAATTCTGTAGCCTACATGACTAAGAAGTATCCACGCTTTCATCCATTGGCTGTTCTCGCATAATAAGCCTTTCAGTCGTGTGCTGAGAAGGGTGCTGCGTCCGTCTTGATATGTCACCTCCACAGTCGCCTTCAAGTAGGCTCTCCACAAGAGCATCTCATTTTTTTTTGATTAAACATGGTGCACAGCTGACGGATCAGGTGTGACACTAAAGCGATGGTTCAGAGTAGATTCACCCTAATGCCATTTGAACCGTGACATCCATCCAGTAGTCCACCCAAAGTGTTTTCTGGCTTGGGTGAACATTAGCAGAGTTGCCGAGTTATTGTATGGCTATTCCGAATAGCTTGGCTTAAGTGCTATTGGGCATTCACATACATCTCCAAACCTACCTCAGAAAATTAACATGTCATGACACCAAACTTCTACAGTAGTACAAATATGGTCTCTATTCACCAAACTAAGCATTTGGAAGTTTGGAAATAGTGCTGGAGTTTATTATTATCAACTCAAGCTGAATAGATTCTGTCCTGCTAAAGCTTTGCCATCAGGGGCAGAGGCAGGATCAACATCAGGGACATAGACTGAGTCACCATCAGACAAGGAGACAGCTTCAGCACCATGGCAGAAAACTACTCTGAACCATCACTTTAAATGCCCCAAGCATGGCCATATCTTGTTCAAGGACAAAACCAATACTTTTCTGTAAAACCTCTGAAGGTTAATAGGGTCAGAGCACCAGGGGCAGAGGCATCATCAACATCAGAGACAGAGACAGGGACAGGGTCACCATCAGGGACAGAGGCAGGGTCACCATCAGGAACAGAGGCAGGATCAACATCCGTAGTAGAGGCAGGGTCACCATCAGGAACAGAGGCAGGGTCACCATCAGGGGCAGAGGCAGGGTTACCATCAGGGACAGAGACAGGGTCACCATCAGGGGCAGGATCAACATCAGAGACATAGGCAGAGTCACCATCAGACAAGGAGGCAGCTTCAGCTAAGGCCAAGACCTTTAGGTCTGAATACGTCAAACCGGACCGAACTGTTTGATATAGCCACAAAAACTGAAAAGGGACTTGTGCTTCCTATGAGGACTCTTGTGCTTCCTGTGAGGACTCTTTTCAGTGTGTTCTATTTTTATTTTCAAGCAAAATAGTAAAATGGCCCCTGCTGGAAAACAGCCCCCTCTATTCTAATGAATCTATTCTCTTAATCCACTTCAATCTCAAATGTAAACTAGACTGCCTGTGCAGTCGCCTTCGACTGCTTAAGGTATATCCCCGAAACGCAACGCTTCCAGTCCCCCATAATTCCTACCACTCCCGTCCACCTTTTCATAAACGTATATGATAAATACAAAATATTAAAGAAATATATTTAATATCTATACATAGATCAATGACGTGCATAGGCTTAAAACCAAATGACTATTGTGAAAATGAAGCAAAAAATGGGGCAAATGGTAACACTGTTTTAATGGTTCACTATTACAGTGAATATACCACATTAGGTACAGTGTAATAACCATTGTAACAATATTTAATACCATGTAATACCAGTGTAACACCATGTACCAATTTTGTACTACATCATGTATTTTGTGTAAGTGGTATTACATGGTATTGTATATTGTTACACTGGTATTACACTAGTATTACATGGTATTAAATATTGTACATTGGTTATTACACTGTACCTGGTATTGCATATTGTTACACTGGTATTACACTAGTATTACATGGTATTAAATATTGTTACACTGTACCTAAATAATATGGTAGATTCACTGAAATGGTGAACTGTTAAAATAAGGTAGTACCGGGCAAATCAATCCACCCAGTCAGAAGTTATGGACCAAATAAAAATTCCGCCATTTTGAAACTGTTGACCTTCAAACTGAAATCAGTTCATGAACCTACCCTAGAGCATTAACACACCAAATCTGGGACAAATCCATCCGACTGATCAGAAGTTATGAGCCAAACAAAAATTCTGCCATCTTGAATTCAGCCATCTTGAAAGTGTTGGCCTCCAAACTCGAATAAGTTCATGAACCTACCCTAGAGCATTAACACACCAAATCTGGGAAAAATCCATCCGACTGATCAGAAGTTATGAGCTTAACAAAAATTCGGCCATCTTGAATTCAGCCATGTTGAAAGTGTTGGCCTCCAAACTCGAATAAGTTCATGAACCCACCCTAGAGCATTAACACACCAAATCTGGGAGAAATCCATCCACCCAGTCAGAAGGCCAAACAAAAATTCGGCCATCTTGAATTCAGCCATCTTGAAAACGTTGACCTCCAAACTCGAATCAGCTGCCCTAGAGCATTCACCCAAAAAATCTGGGACAAATCCAAACATCCGTTCAAAAGTTATCGCGTTAACACGAAAGACCTTACGCAGCAGCGGTGGCGGCGGACGCGGACGAGTACGCTGTGGACGCTGTGGACGCTGTGGACGCTGTGGACGCGGCGGACGCGGCACGCAAAACCATTACATCCCCGACGCTCCGCGTTTCGGGGATATAAATATAGGCCTATTTCAAATAAATAATAAAATAAAAAAATAAATCAAATAAATTGTAAAATGTATTTTACAATGCATCACAATAAGATAATATTTGATGTTCAGATGTTGTCAGAAGTTAATTTAATTTGGTAAAATGGTACAAACTGCACACAAGTATAGTGTTTCCATGAGGTCTTTCACATTGGAACGATTGGACAAGGCAGCATGGAATTTCCCAAGTTATAACGAGACTGCATTCCCACAGAAAATGCTAAAAATGCTGTGTGTGCTGAGTGCTAGCATATTTAGCATAAACCATCTACTCTGAGCTACTGCATATAGCATTGATAGCCTAACAGACAGTCCAATAAAACATCTTAAAATAATTAACCTTATTAGTATCTTTGTTAACCTACTTTTGTTGAGTAAGACTAGAGTCGTAGTTAATCATTTCATTTTGTACCATAATTAGCATTTTTAAGATAGTTTGTATAGTAATCATATCAGCTAACCTGCTTCAGTTTAGAAACAATATAAAAAATATATATTTAATTATATCACATTAACATAACATAATAAGCAATATTACCATAATTGGTAGTTTAATATCATCATTAAACTACATTGTCACAGCCCCTAGATGTCTGTTCCATCAGGGCATAAAAACAACATTAGCTAATTACCTCCACCAAGGAGGTAATGTTTTCGGTCGCGTTGGTTTGTCTGTCTGTTTTTCTGTCTGTTTGTCAGCAGCATAACTCAAAAACTAAACATTTTTGGACAAAACTTTGTGGGTTTGTTGATAATGACCCAAG
>NC_085865.1:53753061-53778061 GCF_034702125.1 Engraulis encrasicolus
AGAGACACTTTCTCATTTTAATGACTTTTTCTTTTATGTGTTTTCATTTGTTGTCAGCAGACAAGCTCTCTGGAAAAATACTCTGGGCACTCCAGCCATGGCAGGTGGTGTAGGTAGACGTGAGGATGGGATTTGAAGCTGCGATCCTCTGATCTGAAGACCACCTCCCTAACCATTATATTAGGCCACAGCGGCCCAAGGAATGAGGAAGACGACGAATGAGACAAGGTATAAGAAATGACAAACAGGTGGAAATTCTTGACTGACAAGCAATCCCATTCGACATTAAACAGAGCAGAGGCAGAGATTGATTCCGAGGCATGACATTTACATGAAAATACCGTGCAGCCATTTTCCTGTTTGCACGTTTGAAAGGTTGTAGAGTATGACAAATAGTGCCAAAGAATTCCATGACATTGCCCATGCTTACTGAAGTAGTCCAAAATGAAAACAGCAGGCTGTCAAAGTAGGCGAGAGAAGACCAAATCATTACATCATTTTGCAAAGAAACTCAATGGTGACTGACTGTGTGACTCAAAGAGGCTGTGGTTGCCAGGCAACATGGAAGCCGGCCGGTCGGTGTATAGGTTTTTAGTAGCTGAGTGGGTAGTCAGAGTTTGGCTTCCGGTCCATTCTCTCTCACTCTCTTTCTGCATCTCTTTGTTCCTCTATACTCCTCTGTCTCTCTTTGTTTCTCTCCTAATCTATCTTTCTCCCTCTATACTCTCTCTCCCTTACTTTTTCTCCCTCCTCCGGCCGACAATCTCTCTCTCTCTCCCTCTCCTGGCTGTCGATCACCAAGCCTGCGTAGGGTGAATCACGCTCCACATTAGTGACGTCCGTTTGGTGGATTATACCTTTGGAGGACTCCACCAGGCCGCTAATGGGGATGAGTGAGCGTGCTCGGCCCGGCCCGCCTGCCTCCTCAGCCAGCCTCGGAGCTAAACGCCAGTGTTGCAATCAGCGCCCGGCCGGCCTGGACGCCCACACAGGTATCAGCTAAGGACCCATCAACTAAACCGCGTGCTCAGGGAAGTCAACATGAGGGGACAAAGGGGTCAGTTGTCCCGGGCCCAGGGAGAGGGGTACAGGCCGAATCGGGTGCTCATTACATTGATATTGACATCCATACATCAATGTGGGGGTTTCAGATGACTTTGTCCTGGGCCTGGTAAGAGCTACCCAAGGCCCTGCGTGTGTTGACTGTATAGACTAGGCTATATGTTATTGAGTACTGGAGTTTTGCATGAGGTCAGTAACGAGGCAATATGTATTGTTTGATGGAGTGGGTGTATTTCAAATCAATGGAGGAAACGGTCTGGATTTAAACAACCTGAAACAACTGAGAGCGCTGTATTAGCACAGGCCTACTGTGTGCCACTGCTTCATGTACGCTATATGGTGTATGCATCGGTAATTGGGTTTTAGATGAAGTGCAGGCAGAATGTAACGAGACAGAATGTGAATACCGGTATTGTTTCCTGTATTAAAAATCAATTAAGGAAATATACTGAGTTTACACAGAGTAAACAACAAAAAGTGGAAAGCACTGTGGTTGCAAAATGTCAAGAAATTAAACATTAATCATTTACTCTCTTACGGTTGTTGAAAAACTGCTTTCCTTTTCCTCAGGTGCTGCCCTGTACACACAACCTGTTCTTCTGTGACGGGTGCGTCCCTGACATGTAAAGTAGTGCGTGTGCGTGCGTGCGTGCACGTGTGGGCATATGTGTATACACACGTGCGGGTCCGTGGGTGTGTGTGTGTGTGTGTGTGTGTGTGTGTGTGTGTGTGTGTGTGTGTGTGTGTGGGTAGAGTGGAAACATAGCAGCCACACATGAACCGGATGAGTCAGCCCTGCCGACGTCTTCTCCAGAGCCCCTACTGTTCACACACACACACACACACACACACACACACACACACACACACACACACACACACACACACACACACACACACACACACACACACACACACACACACACACACACACACCAGAGCCCCCACTGCTCACGCAGGCCCCCTAAGCTCTCAAAAGGAGCGCACAAATGTCACATGTACACACACACACACACACACACACACACACACACATACACACAATCACACACACACACACACAAACACACTCTCTCTCTCTCACTCTCTCTCTCCCATGGGGGGAGGGATAAAAGCATATCACATAAGATGGATGGATGGAATTAAACACACATACACAGAGAGAGAGAGAGAGAGAGAGAGAGAGAGAGAGAGAGAGAGAGAGAGAGAGAGAGAGAGAGAGAGAGAGAGAGAGAGAGAGAGAGAGAGAGAGAGAGAGAGAGAGAGATGTGCATCTACATCCCTGACACCTGCACACATAATAGAATCAGACACACACACACACACACACACACACACACACACACACACACACACACACACACACACACACACACACACACACACACACACACACACACACACACACACACACACACACACACACAGACACACACACACACACACGCAGTATGAACTCACAAAGCCACAAACACACTCTCACATAATTAAGGTTGCTAATTGCCTGCCCTCAGAAGTTCAGTAGAGGTTGGAAACGAGAGTCACAGAGAAATGAAAAAAACAGAAATGGATTCTCATTGCCATCCATTAATGGTCAAAGTAAATGACACACAAAGCCAAAGGGCACACTACTGTAACTCTGCATTTCATCAAAATAGTTACAAAAAAATCAAGGATCTTCATTGACATCAATTAAATGGTCAAGGTACACGATTGCAGTGGAAAACCAAAAGCTCTCTCTCTCTCGCATGCACGCTCTCTCTCTTTCTTCCACTCTCGCTCTCACACACACGCACGCACACACACACACACACACACACACACACACACACACACACACACACACACACACACACACACACACACACACACACACACATACACACACACACACACACACATTTCTAACATTGTGCTTAATCAAAAATTGTGACAATGAAATCCCATTAGCGTGTTCAAATTACAGTAACAGCCCAGAGCCTGGCCTTGCCTTAAGGCAAATGGTTATGTGCTGATGCGGACGGTGTCATCCATTGGAGAAAAAGGTGACCTTGGACAGGTCTTCATTTTTCTACCATTCGATAATTGTTCCATTCAGGTCTTTTCTGTATGTATAGTAGTATGAAACCATCAAATTAATAATGATGCCATCAATTAAAAAGGGCCGTGTATAATTTTCAATGGAAGTAACTGATAAATGTCCGCAACACTGTTAATGCTCCCAGTTGTTTAATGGAACCCAGTTGTTAAATGGTGCCATTAAACAACTGGGAGCATTAACAGTGTTGCGGACATTGATCATTTACTTCTGTTATTTTATTTTGTCCAGCACCTGTGCCACTGATGTGTGCGCATTCTCTGCCTTCTTAATGTTCTATTGACCCACATGTCCTGATTGTGCCATGTAGCTTTTTGTGCGCAAACATGACATGAGAGCTAAACAGTGAGCAGCAAGGCTGTCATCCAAAAAAATATATATATTTCTTGCAAAAGCACAGCCTGACGCAATTTCCAACAATTTTCTGCCTTTTCTTAGGAGACCTTGGATACTTTTCTATTTCCCTAAATGTCCTGATTGCGTGTAGCTTTTTGTACTCTGCAGATGACATGTGAAATAACCTGACTGTGTTCCACAGTGACTGTGACTGCGTTCTATTTTTTATTTTTGCGTAGAAATGCCTCGCTGCAATTTCCTACAATTGTCTGTCTTTTTTTTTGCAATCTCATTAAAGGGGACCTTGGTTACTTTTCCATTTCCCCACATGTCCCGATTGTGCCACGTAGCTGTTCGTACTCGGAGATGACAGGTGAGATAAACAACAGTGGCTGTAATCCACAGAGACGGTTGCTTTACGTTCCTAGAGACAGCTCATCACAATTTTCTGCAATTTTCTTTTCTTTTCTTTTCTTTTCTTTTATTTTCTTTTCTTACAATAGGAGGTTGAATCACTCTGTAAACAACCTAGTGCCAGCAGTAGGTTGTTTATGTTTCCACTGTGGCATAACAACAACATAAAAGAGTTAGCCTGTCTGTTTCAGCCGAAAAGATCATTTACTCTCATTTGTATAATGGCTAGCTAGTCTACAAAAAACGAAGTGGTGACTTGACCAGTGACAAGCCGTTATAAACTGATGCTGGATATGAATGGCTGTAGAAAGCAAACAATATGTTTTTTGAACAACACTGGGCCCCACTAATGAACGATAAATATAATCTGAGGTCGATATTTTTGTGAGGTCGACAGTTTTCCCTGAGGTATGACCTCAGCCACACTTACATGAACAATCATATTCATATGCCTATTGAGATATTATATAGTTTATAGTGTAGGTGTTATTATTGGGATATTTCTCAGGTGTACTTCAGGATGCTCTGGGTGTATTCCACAATGAATGACAGGTTAGCCACACGGACTGATTCTAGATCAGAGGTGGGCAAAAGTAAAGGCCTTCCATTTACTACATATCTGTAAGCTAATGTGCTCTGAACAAAGCACATTTCACTAAGTAGAATTATAATGTGTGCCGGTACCTGCGGAACACTGTTGTTGAATAGACTTAACTACCCTACTACACCACTACAACACTACGCAGAGACTTTACTACCATACCACACGAGTGCAACATTACACAGCTGTTAGTAATAGGCTACATTGCGGCTTAGTCAAGGCCATTCCGATGACACAAAATTCATAACACAGGACAATCTTAAGTTTAGAGTTTAATTAATCTACCTTGCTTGGATGAACTGGATGAGTGAATTGGCTTGAAGAGTGGACAAATATGAGCCAGGTTTTCTACCTGGGCAGCCGTGGTTGAATGGTTAGGGAGTTGGACTGCGGGTCAGAGTGGCAGGTTCAATTACCAGCCTTCACCAATCCCTTCCTCCCTCCATGGCTGAAGTGCCCTAGAGCAAGGCACCTATCCCTACACTGCTCTAGTGACTGTAACCAATACCCTGCAATATCTATAAGTCACTGTGGATAAAAGCATCCACTAAATGTAATGAAATATAAAATACGGGCCAGGATTTCTTTTTTCCGAACACACAGAGAGAGATGTCCGCCTCTGGAGTCTCTATATGGGATGGAGAGAGGGAGAGTCTGGGTCATTCAGGCTCATTTCTCAATTGTGGCATAAGACATCTCAAGGTGTGTGGGGAGGAAGGAAGATGCGGTCGAGGAAACCCAGAAAAGTAGGCCATACTGTACATTGTCTCCCAAGACACTTCCCACTTCTTTATCTCATATCTTATATCTTATACTCAGTAAGACACGGATCCTGCTGATAAATTAGCTGTTACCAGAATGGCAATGACCAAGTTGTAATGTATTACTAAAGGTCATGTGCACTGTCATAGTGGTGTACTGCAACAGTTTCTTTCCAATTGATGGTAGAGTGGTGGGAGGAAAACGGCAACTCAATCCATTACACACACACATACACATACACACATACACATGCATGCACACAAGCAAGCACACACACACACACACACACACACACACACACACACACACACACACACACACACACACACACACACACACACACACACACACACACACACACACACACACGAACGGATTAACCCACAGGCTAGATATGGCTGCAGCCTATGGCCCCCCCACCTGCCAGGGGCCCCCGATTGGCCAAAGGAGTGAACATTTCAATAATTATGTAATTGTGACAAGGATACAGTAATGTAACAATCGATTTACATAGTACATAGTACATAGTTATTAATTTTGTTAATACATGTCACCCTTATTTCCTATCTTGGAAATAGGACATTTCGAGGGGGGCTACAGCAACCTGTAGCCTAGGGGCTCCCTGCACACACCTCAGGCACTTCAAGACATATACACCACACACACACACACACACACACACACACACACACACACACACACACACACACACACACACACACACACACACACACACACACACACACACACACACACAATGATAGAGGGGAGAGATGATGTGACCAATTTGAATTTTCTACTATTGAGACGTGTGCCTAACAGCACAAGTAGCTTACAGAGCACCATGAAATCAGAAGTAAAATATAGGGGTCATTTGGGAAACATGACAGTTACTTGGCAAAGTCTGACTGAGGATAGAGTGCAACACGTGATTCATCAACTAATGGTGTTTCAAACAAGGCTATTTCCAGTCTCCAGTATGTAAACAGCAGGTGGGTGTAATTGATTGTAGCCATTCAAATCATTACGAGACAAAATTAGATAGATGTTCCCGTCGTGTCCTGTCGATTGCAATTTTCTGTTTAACACTAGAACTACCACGGAGGGGTCAATTGACCTTTTTACCTAAAAGCCCCACAAGAGGGTCATTTGACCCTTTGGACCCCCTGCGGACACTCTTTTTGTTGTGGAAATGTGGCTGTTAGCAGCTCACAGCTTTCACTTGAGACACAGAGAGTGTGTGTGTGTGTGTGTGTGTGTGTGTGTGTGTGTGTGTGTGTGTGTGTGTGTGTGTGTGTGTGTGTGTGTGTGTGTGTGTGTGTGTGTGTGTGTGTGTGTGTGTGTGTGTGTGTGCGTGCGTGTGTGCGTGTGTGTATCATTTCCAATGCCTGTTGAGTGCTGTATCTCTGCATCTTCGTTCCTTGGAGAGGAGCTTCTTTCACCACAAAATGATTGAGGGAAATGAAGCAGTAGTCCACATGCACTGGTATTTATCCATCTAACAGGCCAGGTTGCATTCACATGAGTCGTTATGGTCACAGGGCATGGGAGATTCACACGTTACAGTTTTTCTCGATTGGTTTGGCTAATCTCTCGAAACTGAGATGACATTCTCAAAACAACACGGACAAATCCCCAAACCAACTTGCAATTTCCCAAAACAGAATGGCATTTTTCTTTGATTTCATCAGATATCAAATGCTTTGTACATGTCTCAAATGTTTAGTACATCTCTGCAGATGGATATGTACAAATACCCTTCAGTTGACACATTCAGCATACATTTAGCACATTTTCCAAATAAATTGACCTTGCTTATCTAAACGAATTAGACAATTCTCAGTCTAATGGTTGCCCTCTCCAAAACACGTCAGCATTATTTCATTGTGTAAGTCATGATATGCAAAGTGGTCTACGCAATTCCCAAAACAGTCAAGGACATCATATTTTAAGAATTTCATTACATAGTAAATTCATGACAGTGTTCAACAGGTCAGATGGTATTGTAACTTTACTAGCTAGTAGAAAATAATTTTACAACTGTGTATACTACAGTTTCCTCTGTTATTTGGCTAATTTCATGACATTTTTTCAAACGACATTCTGTTTTGAACAATTGCTAGTTGCTTTGGCATTTCTCCATGTTATTTTGAGAATGTTATCTCTGTTTTGAGAAATGAGCCAAACCCATGAGAAACCTGTGATATATGGGCATTACTTTCTGTAGGCCTATATGAATTTACAGTAAAGAAAGTTACTGATAAATGTCCTTGGTAAATTATCTGTGTTGTCAAACTTCAATGGTTTCACTCACTTTTTCATTTTTATACATAGTCGAAATCTGTTAGCTGAACGTAGATAAAACACCTAACCATTTTGACTAGCAGTGCTTACACAATGTCAAAGGGACAATGTATTTTGGGGGTACTGATGATATATGTGGGGAAGAAATTTAGTTTTGACACATGGGTAAACTGTTTTTGGGGTGATATGAGCGAGTGATGAGGATCCATGTAGTTATGCTGAACCATCCAGTTTATTTTGACAGAAGGACTAAATGAATGGAAATGAGCCAAAGCAATTGAGAAGGATCTATGCCATTTTGATGGTACTGACTATTTATATGTGAGACGGTTTAGTGCTGATGCAAGAATGAGGTGTTTTGGGAGGTATATGAAATTTTGCTAGTTATCTGGACTGTTGTGCAGAAGTGTAAGAATGTTTGGCCTAATGACCCAATGGTTATAGGAATGTCATCTCAGTTTCAAGAAATGAGCCAAACCAATGGAGAAAAACTGTAATTCAACCATTATCTGGTTGCAGTCATATGATTCGTCATGATCACATGGGACATTCACACGTTCATTGATGACTTGTATGAAGAAAATGTGCTGACATGTTTTCAGGACAACCATTACACTGAGAATCAACCAATTGGGATAGATCAGCAAGGTACATTCATTTGAAAATTCTACTAAATGTAAGCTGATTGTGTTAACTGTAGGATACTTGTACATAGCCATTTGCAAGGATGTAATAAATGTTTGAGACATGTACAAAAGCATTTGAAATTTGATGAAAGCAATGATGCCATTCTGTTGTGAGGAACTGCAAATTAGTTTTGGGATTTGTCCATGTTTTGAGAATGACATCTCAGTTTCAAGAAATGAGCCAAACCAATGGAGAAAAACTGTAACACACTGTCTGCCAAACTGTGCTATCTGTCTTTGCTGCTGATATCTTCATGCAAGTTGTTATTTACCTGTGGTGATTTTGGAGGCTGACAGCCCTTGGGAAGAAGCTGTCTGTACCTGTTTGTCTTGGCTGTTAGCACTGTAAGGTGTGACCCCTTCACCCCTCAGCCCACACACGGCCCCTAACAGCCTCATTACCATAACAAAATGAGTGATTAGTGTATTAGGTAAAAGCCGCCGGGTCAAATGACCCCTCTCTGGTACTTCTAGGTAGGCAGAAAAATCCTGGTAGTTCTAGTGTTAATGTTTTACGCACCATGTCTTTCAGACTATTGGCACTTGAGACAAGTAAATTATGTAGTTAGTGAGTATTGACCGTTAGTCTAACGATGGGGGAAAGACAGGTAAACGTCTACATCACTTAATATCATCATTTGTTTTTCTCATACCTTGAGTACTAAATCGACGTACTGGGGCTCGAGGATACTTCCTCTACGTGAGGTGATGATGACACGACCGTATCTCCCCGGCGTCTGCAGGTCTGAGTATAACGTGTGCTTGGATCTGTTGGCAGGAAACAGACTGTCTACCAAGTTCCCCTCGATCTTCGCTAAGCTGTGCTTGGGAGCTAACAGGTACTCCACGTTTTCCTCAATGTGGTACCGGCTGAAACTTGCGCCCAGCAAGATGGAGATGAGCACGGGGGCAGAGGCGAAGAAGACAGGGTGATTGGCCACAAAATGGCCCAATTTGTGGAAAGACGTCCTGAGACCTTCGTGCAACACCTGTCGCAACATCCTAGAGTGAATCCACAGAATTAGGGCAAGGAAAAATCTGCGGGACCCAAGTCTCTCCAAACGACCGTTCACCACCATGAGGGTTGCGGGGGATGGAAATCCATGAGAGATGTGGATTGTTTTAGATGTCAGAAAGTAAGACGGTGTGTCTTTCCTATTAATTTTCCATTAAAAACCACTTGTCAAAGTGAGTTTGTGAAGCTGTCAAGTCCTGTGATGCATGGTCAGACGCGCACGGGGGATTTACGGTCCCGGGTGAGCCCAAGGAGAGCACGTCGTACATTCAAATTAAAAAGAGCTAAGTCATATTACTGAGATGTTCTCCGATGCCTCCAATTTTAACTGCTTATCCCTCCCGTACTGAGGGGAAAACACAGCCTAAGAAAGACAAAGCATGAAAACGCATTTCGATTTGAAGAGCAATTCATCCAAAAAATATGTACTGTTGTTAGAGACGATTTTCCTATTAAAACGGCAGGCAAAACATAATAGCCTAACTTTCTTGGCTGTTTTCTTTATCACTTCAGTTGATGTTTTAAAAGCCAGGCATGATTCGCCATAACGTCCCCATTCACCAAACTTGAAATCGACGTACAGATTCAAAACAGTCTTCTATCAGAAGTGACTCGTTATCTTTTTACGCAGTCAATACACAAATATAGTTTTGTGTATTTCATTTGGTTCGGAAGTGTTAAAGCTTATCTCATCTCTGCCATCTCTGGTGTCTTGTTTTGGCTGAATGGATAACCGAAGCTTTCAAACGCGAGTTCATCCTGACCAGTTGGAAAGGCTCTGTTGTCTCCATAAGCGTATATCCTGTACTGGTGAGAGGGAGGCAAATCCCGGTGTTACCGGCTCCACTGTTGCGAGCATACTGTAGTCGTTGTCTTAAATGCTCGTTCGCAGGTTTCTTGAGAGGCTGGGAAGCTTCTGCCGATGAACACCTAAGAATCAGCGCCGCTTATCTTCGTATGCTTTGCTCTACGTGTCTGCTATTCCACTCTGTGCGTCTAGTGACTAGTACATCTCTCTCTCTCTCTCTCTCTCTCTCTGTGTCTCTCTCTCTCTCTCTCTCTCTCTCTCTCTCTCTCTCTCTCTCTCTCTCTCTCTCTCTCTCTCTCTCTCTCTCTCTCTCTCTCTCTCTCATGATGCACACAAGCTCATACGCTCTGTCTCCTCTCTCTCTCTCTCTCTCTCTCTCTCTCTCTCTCTCTCTCTCTCTCTCTCTCTCTCTCTCTCACACACACACACACACACACACACACACACACACACATACACACACACACACACACACACACACACACACACACACACACACACACACACACATTCAAACACACATTACATTTCACTTGTGACGCTTCTATCCAAAGCGACTTTCAGCTATTTGCTTGGTATTTGTTACAGTCCCTGTCTGGAGCAATGTAGGATCAGGTGCCTTGCTTTTGGTCACTTCAGCCATGGATGGAGGTGTTGGGAGAGGTATGGGTGGGATTCGAACCTGAAACCCTGTGATCTTACAACCACCTCCCATGGCTCCCAGCCCGCACACACACACATACCTTATCTTCCTATCTGTCTATCTGTTTATCTGTCTGTCTGTGAAATGTATCAAAGGAAAAAAATAGCAAAACCATACACGTAGGCTGTCATATTTCGGATAATGTGTTCTATTGTGTTGTGTGACGCATGTAAGCAACTCACATGATGGTGTGTTGTGAAGGTGTTGCTCTATTGTTTAACATCTTATGCCACAGGGCTGCTCCCCAGCCAAACAGACCGCCATCCTACCAGTCACTGCATCCATCAGTGTCAGTTTTTTTTGTGTATTGCTCTTCATCACAGTTAATTAATCATTCAAGCAAGCTTTTCATTTCATTTTGGCTCCTTGCCTGCCTCCCTCCTCCTCATCATCGTCCTCCTCTCCGCCTCCTCTTCCTCTTCCTCCTCCTCCTCCTCCTCCTCCTCCTCCTTCCATTTGCTCCTCTGTAGCCTACTTGTAGCTGCCCCACCCCAGCTGTAGGCTTTTCTTCTGTCTCCAGACATCCCCCCAAGGACAGGTCATCTGACAGGAAAGGGGGCTCTGACGCTCAAGCAAGCAACACACTCAATGGCTGTAAAGCATAGATAGCAGAGCATAGCACAACACAGGGACTCCTGCACTGAAACACTCCACACACAATGAAAGACATTCAGTTCAGTTGTATTACATCCAATTGCATTTTGTTCAATTGTATTTGACTCTATTCTGCTCTGTTCTGTTCTATTCACATGGGGGACCACAACTAAATGGCCAAACTGCACAGTGCTACATTACCATTATTGTAGGCTATGTATGATTCTTTTATTTTGGAGTGTCTATAGTATAATAGTAAAATACATTCTATTCTGTACTATTCTATACTATTCTGTACTATTCTATTCTATTCTATTCTATTCTATTCTATTCTATTCTATTCTATATTGGTATAGACAACTCAGGGAATCTGAGAGCCGAAGCGATAGCTCAGGGCTGTTGAGGCATAGACAGCCTAAGGCATCAGCCATCAGGTGAGCCAGTCTTTAACCCTACCGTTCCATTATTTCATCTGACATACCGGTACCACCTCTTTTGTTTTGTAAAATTGTGAAAAATCACCCACTGTTGTTTCCTTTTTTGCCCCGTGGCTCTACGCTACAGGGTGGGATTTGTGTGTGTGTGTGTGTGTGTGTGTGTGTGTGTGTGTGTGTGTGTGTGTGTGTGTGTGTGTGTGTGTGTGTGTGTGTGTGTGTGTGTGTGTGTGTGTGTGTGAGAGAGAGAGAGAGAGAGAAAGAAAAAGAGAGAGAGAGAACAGTTGAAATCGAATATTGTTGTTTATGCCATGCAGCTATCACCATGGCAACGGAGCGCAGTGCTGTGTCAGAGCTAAGACGTAGCAGGAGGGTCTCGGTGTCAAACGTGAAGCTGTTTATTCATTAGGCACTCACATAACCACATTCAAGGGAAATGGTGGACTCTCTCTCTCCCCCCCCCCTCTCTCTCATAACCACCTCCAGGGAAATAGTGGACCAGTTTTATGCAAACCTTTTTGCCACACTGACATCTATCTATGCCTCAAGGTGTGTGTGTGTGTGTGTGTGTGTGTGTGTGTGTGTGTGTGTGTGTGTGTGTGTGTGTGTGTGTGTGTGTGTGTGTGTGTGTGTGTGTGTGTGTGTGTGTGTGTGAGAGAGAGAGAGAGAGAGAGAGAGAGTGTGTGTGTGTGTGTGTGTGTGTGTGTGTGTGTGTGTGTGTGTGTGTGTGTGTGCGTGTGCGTGCGCACACGCGAGAGAGAGAGAGAGAGAGAGAGAGAGAGAGAGAGAGAGAGAGATGTGCGACTGGCTTGTGTGTGTGTGTGTGCAGCATTTCACATCTTTTGCTCCCCAGGATTGTCCATCATATCAGTTTTAAACAGTGGCATGCTTTGGTTCCCATGGTTACAATTTTCCTAACCCATAGTTGCTTAATGAGATATATAGCTGTTGAGAGCAAAGCTCTACTATCCCAGCCCCCTTCCTCCTGTGTGTGTGTGTGTGTGTGTGTGTGTGTGTGTGTGTGTGTGTGTGTGTGTGTGTGTGTGTGTGTGTGTGTGTGTGTGTGTGAGAGAGAGAGAGAGAGAGAGAGAGAGAGAGAGAGAGAGAGAGAGAGAGAGAGAGAGAGAGAGAGAGAGAGAGAGAGAGTGATATAGTGATATAGAGAGAGCATTTTTGTGTTTGTGAGGGTGTGAGTGTGAGTGAGCATTAGAAAGTGAGAGAGGCAGACTTGTTATCGTCAGCCCCCTGGTGTACAGCTGCATTGCCCGTGTGTGTGTGTGTGTGTGTGTGTGTGTGTGTGTGTGTTCCACAGTCAGTGACGCCAGTATCTCCTCTAAGTATTAAAATCTGAGGGGGCACGTCATGCTACGCTTCAACATAGGGGCAGTCCTAGGGCTGGGCCAACCGGGCAATAGCAGGGGCGTCACCCGCAAGGGGACGGCATCATCGGAAAAATCGCCAATTTGTCCACTGAAAATTGCCAATTAGAGCTATTAAAATGTCATTTCCGTGCTATTACCATGCTATTGCAATAATAACATAAGTAATTTTTATCAGTCGTTATAGTCGTGATTTTTCAATCTTACCCGCTGCTTTGATGCATAGCGAGCACAGCGATGGATAGCATTGCTGGCGTGTACTGTATGTGTTAGGATGCGTCAACTATGTGAGCCCTGAGAGCTTGCTATACACTCTACGAAGGAATGTGGGCCCTATAGCATTTTCTTTATGTTACTATCTTAGTGGGGTTATCTGGGACCCCACAGGTTAGGTGTGTACACACGCACAACACCCATTAGAGCGGACATTCAGGCACACACATTAGAACATTAGATGCATGTGCCATCAGATGTGCACAACCCTTGTCGCCTGCCCGTGCTTATTTGATATTCATAGTCAGCACCAGACTCAGGCTTTCAAAGGCCCTTTGTCCTCACAGCCCCTCTGTGTCCCTAAGCACTTAAACACCAGAGAAATATCAAAGATTAACAACGGAGCTTTCCGCACGACTTGCGCTGTGTGTTTTTTGTTTTGTTTTTTTAAACCAGGAATCTGAAGTGTAACTCTAAGCTCCAGGGGGGCAACTTCAAATAATCTTCTTCACTTTTGAGGAATATTTGGCAACTTACGAATGAAATATAATTGTCTGAAAAAGATTCAGTAATTGTTTGAAATGTGTCTTTGTTACTGGCCACAGCATAATGCTAGATACAGTGAGATGCCATACATTGGCAAAAAGGAAAAACGGCGATATGACAAAATGGTTGATTAGCTAATCTGTCAAAAGCAAAGAGGTGCTACAGATTGCCAATGTGACGTCATTGCCCTCACCGAATTTACCTTAAGGTCTGTGGTTTCTGGGTTTACACGCATTGGTTTGGCGGGCCCAGGCCACTTTCTGACAGGTGTGGGAGTTCAATTTGCCTTGGTGAGGGCAAAAGGCGTTGCCATTCCAATTGGTCACGTGTCTTAGCAACCTCTATTTGGAATCTATTGGAGAATAAAATTAAATTCAATTTCAATTCTTTATTTACAGAAGATGCAAAATGCTTGGTCCATATCAAGGTACCAGAATACAAAATGTTAAATATAAATAGCAAGAATAGTAAGAAAAGAAAACAAACAGTGAAAGTACACACGCATCAGACACACTCCAGTGTCGCCTAAATTTGGAAGAAAACCTCATAGAGCTATTATGATATTTTGAGAGCAATCCAGTCTGCACATGAATTTATAGATTACATTTCTCAGGACTGCATCACACTCAGGCACATTGCAGTATGTCAAGGTGTGTTATAGACTTGACGATGAATTGCCTTGGCAACAGCAACATTGTTGGAACAGTCTGACTGGCAATGAAATGGTGAAGTAATTTCAAAATACATTATTAAAAATTATAAATAAACCACAAGCTCCTTGTTTCGACTTCTTATATGCACCAAACAGACAATGAGAGTCGCTCTGCAGCCTATTTCAACTCTTTATGTGTGATTTTTGTGTGGTGCTTTCAGCTATCATTGGCCCCTGTGGGCAAATGTGTGAAAAGTCCTTCAGTGCTCCAAGTGTGAGCAGAGAAAGTGAATGAAAAGTGAGAAAGATGACTTGCATTACTGTACATCATTTCTCAGCATGGGTGACATGTTTACTGTAGAACACTGACCAAACTTTCCATCTTATTCAAGTCAGGTGACTAGTTTGACAGCTGTCGTCAATTGACTGATCCAAGCCCTGGCTGTTGCTACGTATTGCTACAGAACGTATTGCTGCGTATTGCTACGTATTACAGAGTGTATGTACGGTGTACAGAGGGAATGTAAGTGAGAGCAGCAGGTGGAATGATACATGAAGGCGTCTACAGCTTGTCTCTCCTGGCGACACCCTCTTTTGCTCGTAGTCTCTCTTTGCTCTGTCTTTATGTCTCTGTCTGTGCCCCCTCGGCTGCTCCCCCCCCCTCTCTCTCGCTCTCTCATACACACACACACACACACACACACACACACACACACACACACACACACACACACACACACACACACACACACACACACACACACACAGTGGGAATGTGAGAGTGACAGAATGACTCTCTCTCTCTCTCTCTCTCTCTCTCTCTCTCTCTCTCTCTCTCTCTCTCTCTCTCTGTCTCTCTCTCTCTCTCACACACACACACACACACACACACACACACACACACACACACACACACACACACACACACACACACACACACACACACACACCCTGTTATGTCTAGCCCTGTAATAATGAAAAACAGTTTTTCTCTCGCGTGCTGCCAGTTTGTACATTTTGTTTTTCTTATCAACCTGTAATACATTCCAATGTCAAACTGACAAAATCAGTTGTATATTTGGGCAAAGTATATGAAGAGCTCTTTCATAATATTAAAAAAAATATTTAAAATTAGGTTTTTCATTGAATTTAAAAATATATATATTACGTTTTTCCTCATTCTCGTTGCAGCCATTAAACAAGGAGCCCACGCAGAAAGAGAGCACTGATTGCTGACTACAGTAACAAGGTCACTAATTGGTTCCGCTTGGGTGTAATTGAAAATGGCCCATGGGGAAAGAACCCCGCTCCTGTGGCACCACACTATGCGGCACTGAACAGCTACAGTATATACTTATAGCCCTGCTCTGATTATAGTACACCACACATGCGATACGAATTTTGCACTACCCTTTATATTTCTAAGAGAGGCGAATTTGCTCCTGTAGTGGCTACGTGATGGCATAAGAGCTTTTTACGCCTGACCTCCCTGATTGTGGTGCTATTGTTTATCTACTAACACAAACACACATAGACACACACACACACACACACACACACACACACACACACACACACACACACACACACACACACACACACACACACACACACACACACACACACACAATTATGAAGAATGATGCAAATCAGTGCGGGGCCCTGCCTGTGTGAGCTGTAATGCAGTACAGTGTCTCCCAACCTTAACCAGTGGTTAGTATTACCTCTGCCAAGGAGGTTATGTTTTTGGTTGCATTGGTTTGTCTGTCTGTCTGTCTGTTTGTCTGTCAGCAGGATCATTCAAAAGGTTATGCATAGATTTTGATGAAATTTTGTGAAGTATTGGAAAAGTGATTACATTTTTGAATTAAAAAAAAAAGATTTTTCACCATTGCGGGATAGGGCGAATTTTGACATTCAATTTCAAACTCCACTAGTGGTACACGTACCCCTGGTTGGGAAACACTGCTGTAGTAGATTGAGTTGTCGTCTGTCTGGCCTCTACTGTACTGAGTACCGGAAGCCAATCCATGAGATTCTCTTCAGCTCTCCCCTCCTCTTTTCTTCCCCTCCTCCTTCCTATCCTCCCCTCCTCCTTTATTCCTCTCCTCTTTCCCTTCTCCATCCTGGCTAATTTTCTTCTGTCTGTGGGCCGTAATTAAATAGAAGGCCTGAGGGAAACTATACGATGTATGAGAATGTAGAAATCATGTTTCTCCTTCTCGCTATCTCTGTGCCTGTATCTGTCTGTCTCTCTCTCTCTGTCTCTCTCTCTCTCTCCTGCTCGCTCTTCCTTTCACTGTGTGTGTATGTGTATATGTGTGTCTGAGTTTCCCAATCTCCATACTAATAAGGGGGACATCATTATTATCACTGTTTTAGATGTCTTTACCTCGAGACACAATGTTCAAACATCTCAAGAGTCTTGTTTTAGTCTCTTTACCGCCGCTGTGTGAAATGGCATCTGATTAGGAGAATATAATTAAACAACAATTAGCGACGCAATTAGTGTGATAAGAGTTTTGGGCAGTGCATTAATTCCAGTCCATTAATACACTCATCTAGTTTCCATTAGGGCTGATAAATGGCAAAGAGGTCAATAAACAGATGACTTCATCCCTAGTCAAAAAAAAAAGTAAGCCAGATGATTGTTGTTATTGAACCACATACTGATGCCTGCTATCTGCACCAAACATACAAGCTCATTACTGCATAGTCACATCAATCAACATGACGTTCGTTCGTTCGTTCGTTCGTTCGTTCGTTCGTTCGTTCGTTCGTTCGTTCACATTCATTCATTCATTCATCTATTTGTTTTTGATCTCCGAGATACAGTTTAGAATACATTGCAGGGGGCAATGGGCTAGTGAGAAGAATATAAAATAGAACTAGGAATTCTTTTTCTCTTTTTCTCTTTTTCTCTTTGCCTTTACCATTTTATCTTCTTCCTTCTTTTCCTCCTTTAGTTTGCATATGTGGAATTGGGAATGCCTCAAGCATTTCACTCGGAGACAAAGTGTCAGCAGTTTGAACCCAACCACCGCCTGATCTGGAGGGTGTATTGAATTGGTATGTGAAGTGTGCACACATGCGTATGTGTGTATGTGTGTGTGTGTGTGTGTGTGTGTGTGTGTGTGTGTGTGTGTGTGTGTGTGTGTGTGTGTGTGTGTGTGTGTGTGTGTGTGTGTGTGTGGATGGAGGAGGGGAAGAAAAGAGGAGGGGAGAGCTGAAGAGAATCTCATGGATTGGCTTCCGGTACTCAGTACAGTAGAGGCCAGACAGACGACAACTCAATCTACCACAGCAGTGTTTCCCAACCAGGGGTACGTGTACCACTAGTGGAGTTTGAAACTTGAATGTCAAAATTCGCCCCTATCCCGCAATGGTGAAAATTCTTTTTTTTTAAATTCAAAAATTTCATCACTTGTTCCTTTTTGTCATTTCCAACAACTTCACAAAATTTCATCCAAATCTATGCATAACCTTTTGAATGATCCTGCTGACAGACAAACAGACAGACAGACAGACAGACAGACAGACAGACAAACAAACAGACAAACCAATGCAACCAAAAACATAACCTCCTTGGCAGAGGTAATACTAACCACTGGTTAAGGTTGGGAGACACTGTACTACATTACAGCTCACACAGGCAGGGCCCCGCACTGATTTGCATCATTCTTCATAATTGTGTGTGTGTGTGTGTGTGTGTGTGTGTGTGTGTGTGTGTGTGTGTGTGTGTGTGTGTGTGTGTGTGTGTGTGTGTGTGTGTGTGTGTGTGTGTGTGTGTGTGTGTGTGTGTGTGTGTGTGTGTGTGTCAAGTCAAGTCAAAGTTTATTTGTAATGCACTTTTAACACAACAAAAGCAGCTGACCAAAGTGCTAACAGAAGGGCCTAAGTAAAAAAAGACTTGAAACAACATAAAGCAACAATTGACAAAAGACGTGGAGACATCCATAAAACACACAAAAATAAAGAACACAGGCATGTGTGGATACGATATGACTGAAAAATATACTGAAGTCAGTATCAATAAGAACAAATAGGCTTATATAAATGAATGAAAATCACACAAGAGTGTCAATAAATAAGAGTGTGTGTGTGTGTGTGTGTGTGTGTGTGCGCGTGTGTGCGTGCGCGCGCATTAGTGTGAGCATGCATGTCTGTGTAAGTGCATACGGCAATTCTGACAGGTGACCTCAGGCAACCAATTCATCTTCCAAAGCGAGAAGGCCCTCACACTTCATATCCATAGGTGAGGTGGTCACACCTCATCCATGCACAACACATCCGTACATACATGCTTCATCCATACAGCACACATCCATACATATCCAAAATCATTATATCTAAAACTGCTGCATCCAAACATATTGTACATCCTAAACACTATATTCAAACATGTTAAATATACATATATCTGCCAAGGGGGCATTCCTAGGGGCGGGCCAATGGGGCAATTGCCCAGGGCGCTCCTACAAAGGGGTGGTATCACGCAGCTATAGGGAGGGAAAGTAATCTCATCGCCCCCTGCTGGCAACGTTCCAACCCCCTGCAACAAATGAATGTTTTTTTTCTTTGAAAAATTACATCTCGGCCCTGACGACGAAGTAGAAGTAGTGGCAGTCATATTATGGGCATGTTGGCCCGTTTTATCGAACCAGGTGGTAAAATGTTTGTTTTTTCACTGATCTGAGCTGATTTTAATATTCTTTAAAAAGCTAATACAGAACTACACTGACTGGCATGTGTGGCTTGTTTACTCCATGTAATTAGCATAGCCAAATTAGCATAGCCAAACATGAGCCAGAGAGGTGGTTACTCGTCACCACAGAAGCCATCATATCTACTAGAGAATTTAAAACCATACCAAAATGATCGCGTGTATATATGTGTAATAAGAAGACAATGTGGAACTCATAGGATTACAAGAATGTGAAGATATGCGAAGAACTTGCGTTCGTTCGCGTTCATTTGTTTCTCTGTGTTGTCAACGAGGCGCGAAGCACAGCATGCTGGGAGCTGTAGTCCGTTTCCGACCAGATTGGCACAATTTCTATTTTTCTTAAAAGGGCAAAAAATGACTTGAGATTTTCACAGGTAGTAGTTCATGCTATTGTGTACGCTGAAAAATGTATCTGGTGTTATAGTTCCAAGTCATATCTTTGTGGGATTTTTTAAAAAACTTGTCTATGGGAGTTTCAATAGGATCACCCTGGTGTTTGGAACGTAACCGCTAGGATCGCTGTTTTCCACTTTCCCTCCCAATTACCACGCTATTGCAATAATAACATGGCATTAGCTGTGATTTTGCCGTTCTTTTTCGCGGGAGCAGGGTAGCGGTTGGGTGCCACATTTGTGCTCTATCTTGCTTACTTTTCTGCACATCTTCCATGTTTTCCCCCACACATACAGTATATGTTGTTGTTTTCTGTACTGCAAGTCAATATCTGCAAACTGTAGCATGCCCTGCACAATAACACAGACCCTCTGATAAAACAGAAATACTGAACAGCCCTTTCCAAGTGCCACTGTTCTGTTCAGACAGAATTACTCGCGTGCACGCACGCACACACACACGCACACGCACACACACACACACACACACACAGACACACAAACACACACACACACACACACACACACACACACACACACACACACACACACACACACACCGTTTATTGTAACAGCTGTGTGTATGTACGAGGAGGATCAGAATGATTTTCAGCAACATAGTAAACAAATCATCTTTTGGCTTACGGTGGAGATCAAACAGAAGAGTGAATAATCCCTCTGGCAAAATGTTGCACCGTTTTGAAGACCCGATATGAACTTCACAGCATTAGACAGCCACACAAAAGCTACAACAGCGAAGTGAGTAGTATAAATCCCCACTGGTGAGGCGCAGGGCAAGAGGACTGGCCGGATAGTACTTGAATAAGAATGAAATGCCTGCTAAATCTCCCATAAAATATGCTGGAATTTCAGCCGTTGCAGTTTTTTTTAAATTGCATACCAACATTTTTCACACTGTTTTTTCCGCACCCCCTCAACTGCTGCTCAGAAAATGCAAAATGGGCCCTCAGAAAAAACTCTGTGGAGCAATTGTTGCAGCAGCACCAGAAGGTGGGCATCTCATCCTTTAATACAAAACCAATAAACCAAAGACAGATACTATATCACAATAACAACAACAGCCACAACAATGCCTGACAGTATTGCCTGAATGCCATTGCCCACATTTGTTGTGAATGAATGGGCTTTGAGAGTCTTGATGTAAGTTAGCTGGACACCGCAGGACACCTGCTGGGGTCGTGTGTGTGTGTGTGTGTGTGTGTGTGTGTGTGTGTGTGTGTGTGTGTGTGTGTGTGTGTGTGTGTGTGTGTGTGTGTGTGTGTGTGTGCGCGTGTGCGCGTGTGCGCGTGCATGCGTATGTGCGTACATGTGTGTGTACTTGTATCTGTGCCTCTACCAGGCATATGTCGGACACTGACCTCAGGCCAGCTGTCCTTGAAGCCATTTTGTCTGTGTGATGTTGTGTCATGTCCTTGCAGTCAGGGATATCTCCCTGGCAACTGAGCCTGTAGCTAAAGCCCGCACATCCTGATTCGTACCCTGCTGTGAACAGGACCAAAGGACCATAGCTATATATGATGAACAGGGCCAAAGGACCATAGCTATATATGATGGGGGAAAGAACACGTCAAGGTGTTTTGGCTTCCTCTTTTATTTTTTTTTCTCACAGTGTGATGTATCAGGTCATTCCACCCCAGTAGAGAAAGCAAAATCACCTGTTTGAAGCAGACGTTTCCCCAGCAATATTCAGATGCAGCTGACCATGTGCATAGGATGCCTTTCTTGAAGTTGGCTTGACTGCTCTTTAAAGCAAAGGTGTGGGTTTTTTTATTTTGTTTTTTAAAACTTTGGACGTGATTGGAGAAGCCACTTGTCTGACATTTTAAATGAGATTCGAAAATACAGTTGGAATTACAGAATCAATGTCAACAAATGAGTCCATGCAAGTGGCCACAATTGTCTGAAACAAACGTCACGTTGCACTTATTTTTCCCCATGTCCACTATGTTTAAACTTTGACTACATCTAAAAAATCTAAAAGGATACTTCCATCCATGACTGCACCCAAAAAAGGCAAAGCCCCACAACCACCTGTCTGTGCTCTGGAGTACAGTAGTATCAGTGATGATGACCTTGTTGAAAGCACAGTCTGATATCAACTGGGTCCCTACCCACATAGTAACAGTGGTTTTGAAAATAAGCAGATAAGGGGACCCGTGGACAATCTTATTCCAGTTCTAACAACAAAGCGAGGTCTCTTGAGGACACGCATACATTCCCCCAAGAGGACAAGCATGGAAAATCTCAGACTTGTCCCAAAAAAAAACTCACTACCACAGTGGAAATGCCTCCAATGCTCAATGCTAAATTAGCTTTACAGAATAGTAGATCTCTAAGGAACAAGCCTTTTGTTGTCAATGAGTTTATCTGTACCCACAACCTTGATTTTTTATTTTTAACTGAAACATGGCTGGAAAAATCCACTAGCTCTATCACACTTATAGAAGCAACTCCGTCACACTTTAATTTCATTAGTACAGAAAGGCAGAATAAACAGGGAGGGGGGATAGCAATTATTTTCAAGGCACTGTTTCAATGTCAAAAGACATCACTAGGTGAATTTTCATCTTTTGAATACTTAGCTGCAGTTCTAAAATGTTCTTCTGACATACTGTTATTGACTATTTACAGACCTCCAAGACTTTCTGCACCACTCTTCTTAGAGGAATTTGGTGAGCTCTTGTCGAATGTTTGTGTGGACTATGATAGCTTGTTTATAGCAGGCGATTTTAATTTTCACGTGGACGACTTAGAGAATGTCTATGCTAAGGAATTTTTAAGTCTTATTGACATTTTTAGCCTCACACAGCATGTAACAGGACCAACACACAACCAAGGTCACACTTTAGACCTAATAATAACAAAAGGCCTTAATGCTTGTGCTAGTGTCAAAGACTATGGCTTTTCTGACCATTACTGCATTTTTTCTGATGTTTCTATGTACCCTCATGTTCAAAGGGAATCTGTTACAGTCAAAAAACGTATAATCAACTGTGAGACAGCCTCACTCTTTCAGCAAGCACTTTCAGAGATCCAAAGTCAAACCTCAGAGAGTGCAGATGATCTCATGGTTAATTTTAATTCAAGGATGACCCGTATTATGGATGTTATTGCCCCCGAAAAAATCAAAACAGTGGGACGTGAAAAAGCACCTTGGAGAATGAATCCCACAGTTATATTGCTAAAGCAAGAATGCAGGAGGGCTGAAAGACAGTGGCGTAAATCCAAACTTGAAGTCCACTACCAAATCTATAAACACACACTCTCGAAATACAACCAAGAAATTTCTAAAGCTAGACAATCTTTTTTCTCTGACATAATTAACAGAAATATTAATAATGCACGTGTCCTGTTTGGCACTGTGGAAAAGCTAGCAAGGCCCCCAAATCAAATGCCCTCTGAGTTCCTCTCAGTCAGCAAATGCAATGAGTTCGCATCCTTTTTCAAAGGAAAGATTGAAAAAATACGTGCAAACATACTCACACATATGCAACCGACCCAAGATTCAGACCAACTTGCTATGGTGAAGTTAAATCCTAACCTCATGAGAAATTTTCATTTAGTTGATGTGGACATTCTTAATAGAACGGTACAAAGTCTTAGCTCCTCTACATCTGACTTAGATATTTTACCAACAGCCTTCTTCAAATCCATCTTAAATCTAATATCATCAGATGTACTTCAGATCATCAACACCTCACTACAAACAGGCATATTCCCAGGCTGTCTGAAAGAAGCAGTTGTGAAACCCTTACTGAAAAAGAACAACCTGGATGCACTGGTACTAAACAACTATAGGCCCATATCCAATCTACCATTCATGGGTAAAATAATAGAGAAAATTGTTTTTAAACCAATTAACTGCTTTTCTAATGTCTAATAGCTATTTTGATAGGTTTCAATCAGGTTTCCGTGCCTACCACAGCACTGAAACAGCTCTTATTAAAGTTATGAATGACATAAGATTGAATTCTGATGCTGGCAAATTATCCGTCTTGGTTCTACTCGATTTAAGTGCCGCTTTCGATACAGTTAATCATTCTATACTACTACATAGACTGGAACACTGGGTTGGCTTTACAGGCATAGTGATCAACTGGTTAAAATCGTACCTACAACAAAGAAGTTTTTTTGTCGCCATTGGAAGACATACCTCATCACCGATGTCTCTGAATTGTGGGGTCCCCCAGGGCTCCATTCTGGGACCACTACTGTTCAATCTGTATATGTTGCCACTGGGACACATTATCGAGAATAACTCCATAAATTACCATAGCTATGCGGATGATACCCAGCTCTACTTATCTATGTCCCCAAATGACTATACCCCCTTGAATCACTCTATCATTGCATGGACCAAATTAACAAATGGATGTCTCACAATTTCCTCCAGCTGAACACAGATAAAACTGAAGTAATTATATTTGGGAAAAGAGAGGAGAGACAAAAGATTGCTACTATCCTTGAAACGAAGGGACTGAAAGCAAGGGAAACAGTTAAAAATCTTGGGGTCCTCATTGACAGTGACCTAAACTTCAACAGTCACATGAAAGCTATTACTAAGTCTGCATTTTATCACATAAAAAACGTCTCTAAATTTAGGGGCCTGATGTCTAAACATGATCTGGAGAAGCTAATACATGCCTTTATTTCTAGTAAAGTTGATTACTGTAACAGTCTTTTTACTGGCCTCCCCAATAAGACCATTAAACAGCTTCAACTTGTACAAAACGCAGCTGCAAGGGTTCTTACAAAGACAAGGAAGTTCGACCACATTACTCCAATTTTAAGATCGCTGCATTGGCTCCCAGTAAGCTACAGAATTGATTTTAAGGCTATGCTACTTGTGTTTAAATCACTAAATGGAATGGGACCCACATATCTACTGGATATGTTTCAGCTGTATGCACCAACTAGGTCACTAAGGTCAACGGAGAAGAATTTGCTGGTGATTCCAAAAGTCAAAACAAAGTGTGGAGAGGCAGCCTTTAGCTTCTATGCTTCAAAGCTTTGGAACCAGCTTCCAGATGACATAAAAAATGCACCCACTATTGATAGCTTTAAATCTAGACTCAAGACAAAGCTGTTCTCAGATGCTTTCCCCTAGCTTAAATTACTTATTCTTATTATTTTTATATTTATTTTTATTTTATTTGTTTTATTTTATTTTATTATTATTTTTACCTTATGTTTTATCTTAATGTTTTTAAATGCTTTTTGACTCTAATTCATTTCCTTCTTTCTTCCCTGTTTC
>NC_085865.1:53783061-53788061 GCF_034702125.1 Engraulis encrasicolus
GAGGCAGTCGGCTTCAAAGCATTTTTGGGGGCAACCATAGTGTAATGGTACGAGAGTTGAACTGTGTAGATCACATGGTTGTAGGTTCAATCCCCACCCTTATCCTTTCCTCCATCCATGACTGAAGTGCCCTTGAGCAATGTACCGATCCCTACACTGCTCCAGGGACTGTAACCAATGCCCTGTAATATCTGTAAATCGCTTTGGATTATGCGTCAGCTAAGTGTAATGCCATGTTATTTTGTGGAGTTTGCTCCTGTACTAGATGTGATTCTCTTTCTGAATTATGTAAAAAGGGACAAACAAATCCATGATGAAACTTGAGTAATAATGTTACGTATAATATTTTTGAATGTAGGCCTATGCATTTTGTACACATTTGTGTTTGTTTGTTTTACCAATTTCCTTTTATTTTCATGTTCCTTTCAAGATGGCCAGGGAGGAGGTTACATTTGCATTCCTGCCATTCTGGAGGCACAATATGATTTGGCAACCAAGCTTTTTAGAAAATGGCTTTCCCTGCTGTTATTCTGGGCAATGTAGTGTGAGATCCTACAGAGAACTGTGTGGTGTATAATTTCTCTCTCTCTCTCTCTCTCTCTCTCTCTCTCTCTCTCTCTCTCTCTCTCTCTCTCTCTCTCTCTCTCTCTCTATCTCTCTCTCTCTCTCTCTCTCTCTCCTCCCTTTCCTCTCTCTAATTCCCTCTCTTATCCTTTCTTTCTCTCTCTCTCTCTCTCTCTCTCTCTCTCTCTCTCTCTCTCTCTCTCTCTCTCTCTGCTGCTGCAATGCTCACTCACATAACCCACCGTGGTAGATCTGATCTCCGCTTGATACATACACAATTATCACAGGTGTGAGTGACTTGGCACCTGAATGGTTTTATGTCATAGGGTGAGATTTAGGTCGATAACACTCACTTCCTGTGGCTTATATTTCCTCTGCTCTACATATTGATTTTATAACCCCACAATTGATCTTACACCATGTCAGTTTTTTTTTAATCTTACACCATGTTTTCAATTCAGTCTAAAATACCCAGGTAAATATACCATATTTTGGCAAATTATAAACATGATCTTCCCCATGTAACTGTTAAGACACAGTGTTGTAAATTTTCTGTACCAGAATGGCAATGACCGAGTCGTGGTGCATTATTAAAAGCCTTGTGTTATGTCATAGTAGTGTAGTGCTATGATAGTTAACTTTTTAATGACCATTACAGCATTCCACTTGTGGAACAGTGTGCATAATGGGGCCACAGAGGAGTCTAGAAAAGTCTACTGGAAAGCAAAAGACACATTCTATACAGTAAAGCACACCACATACACATAAAGTACAAGACCTTTTTTTCAGCATCATCCCAAAACTATCATCCAAAATTACCATTCAAACTATCATCCAAAACTATAAATCAAAACTATCATCCAAAACTGTCATTCAATGTCTAGTCTTCACCTCTTACTCTCTTCCTCCCCCAGCAACCAATTACCCCTCTCAGCATCCCCATCGTCACGGTAACCATGATGGATTAGTGAACCTGACAAGAAGAGACAGCTGATGTGCAGAGGTTACTGTGGCGACAGTGAGAGAATTAGAGAGACTCTGAGGAGCAACAAGCTGCAGTGGTGCCTCCATGTCCACACTACAGTCTCCTTGTGTGCCTCCTAGGGGCAGGCCCATCGGCCAATTGAAAATCACCAATTAGTGCTATTAACATGTTATTTCAGCACCATTACCACTACATTGCAATAATATGGGATGAGCTTTTTTTTTAAACAGTTATAAGCGCGGTAAAGGGGGTCCGGAGGGGGCGTTGCCCGGGATGGCAATCATTGTGGCATTACCACTGCCTGTGTGCTAGGAGGCCTTATGTCAAAACATGATCTGGAGAAGGTAATACATGCCTTCACTTCTAGTACTGCAACAGTCGTTTTACTGGCGGACGTTGGGGTTCCATAGGAACACTTTTTATGGTCTTGCTGAAATTGCAAGGTCCTTCAAATTCTATTCTCCTTACCCTGGCTGAACCCGGATTGGATGGCAAGTGTGAGGTTTTGCGAACAGTCAATTGTCTGGTAACAAAACAAAACCCATTCCAGACCACTCGGCCCAGACATACTAATGTGGAAGGATATTTTTTTGACTGGAACGCTTACATATGGCAAGGCCAGGCTATAAAGAGGCTGCCATCATGGCAACCTGACAGAACTTAGTTCTGGAGGGCCAGAGAGAGAGAGAGAGAGAGAGAGAGAGAGAGAGAGAGAGAGAGAGAGAGAGAGAGAGCCTGGCCTTGTCATATGTAAGCGCTCCAGTCAAAAAAAGATCCTTCCACATTAGTATGTCTGGGCCGAGTGGTCTGGAATGGGTTTTGTTTTGTTACCAGACAATTGACTGTTCGCAAAACCTCAAACTCGAATGGTCGCCATCCAATCCCGGTTCAGCCACGGTAAGGAGAATAGAATTTGAAGACCTTGCAATTTCAGCGAGACCATAAAAAGTGTTCCTATGGAACCCCAACGTCCGCCAGTAAAACGACTGTTGCAGTACTCCTCCGTCAGGCCCTGGAGCACACCAACGTGACCTGTGTCACCAGCCCAGGCCAACACACACTCCAGGTGCATATGGGACCAGCACCCCACCAGGCAGCTGTTTATGTTGCCAGGCCCCACAGGGCCACAGAACCTACGCAGACGTACTGCAAGGTCAAATACACCCGGCCTGCACTGACATCGGAGAGGTGAGGCAACTATTGCACCTCATCTTTAACAAACTCAGCTGAGACAGACCGTAAGGAGGTGAGAGGGGTAAGAGGGACAGAGAAAGGGAAAAAAAAAAAAAACATGTAAATCTGTGTGTGATATACAACAGTTTCATTTTCTTGTTTTTATTCATTCTATTTGTCACTTTCTATGACTTTAATGCCAAATCACATTTACATATGTTAAAATCATTCTCTGTAAGTTCATGGAATATCCAGGGACTTTATTCAACAACTTTTGGAGCAAAAAGCCTTAATCCAGATTTCTTATTGAATATCAAAAAACACGATATCATTGTTTTGTTAGAGACTTGGTGCAGAGCAGACGCTATTACTCACTGTCCCTCCGGGTATTATGAAATTATCTTACCATCCTTTAAAAACAAAAGCATAACACGTGGCAGAGATTCAGGGGGGGTCATAATTTGGATCAGGGAATACCTTTCACCCTATTTACATACTGTAAAAAGAGGACCCACTCACATATGGCTAAAATTGAACAAAGGCATTGCAAATGATAAAAATGACATATATATATGTGCCATATACGCCCCACCAGCAGAATCACCATACTACAATGAAGAGTTCTTTAACGAACTCAACCATGAATGCAACCATTACCAGGCCCAGGGAAGTGTGTTGCTATGTGGAGACTTCAATGCCAGAACAGGCCTAGAAAATGAAATCATTGACATAGATGAGAAAGATGGTGCATTTATTATGCTACCAAATTTGGAAAACCCAATAAAAAAATCAAGACACAACCCTGATCCTGTCACGAATAAAAATGGTAGAGAGTTAGTGCATCTCTGTCGAGGCCTGGGCCTGTACTTCCTTAATGGTAGGATGAAAGGGGACTCATTAGGCCGGTTCACTTATTGCTCACCTCTTGGGTCTAGTGTAGTGGACTATGCAATTACTGACATGGACCCCAGTTCCATAAACGCATTCACTGTAAGACCACAGCTACCACTTTCAGATCACTGCCAAATCAATGTCTTCCTTAAAAGAACAAAAAACATAACAGCAGTTACAAAGAAACTGGTTGAACTCAATCCACCATACAAATGGACAAATGGCAGTGAAACTGAATTCATTAATGCAGCAAACTCAATTGAAATCACTAACAATATTAATCATTTTCTTCTGACCAAATTCGAACCAAATCAATCTGACGTCAATCGGGCAATAAGTCAAGTCACTTTACTATACCACAATATTGCAATAAAAGCAAACCTACGGAAAAGAAACCTAAAACATAAAAGTAAACCCAAAAAAGAAAAATGGTTTGATAAGGAGTGTGAACTGAAGCGAAAACATGTCAGACAACTGTCAAATCAAAAACATAGACAACCACATAATGCTGAAATTAGAGAGAGTTATTGCAAAAAACTGAAAGAGTATAAATCCATAATTCGAAAGAAAAAACAAAACCACTATGATGAAACCCTTGCAGAAATCGAAAACTCCATAAGGGAAAATCAATTTTGGGAAAAATGGAATAGCCTGAACCCAAAACAAAGGCAAGAAACACCTCTGAAAGATGGAGAAATATGGAAAACATACTTTGAAAGCCTGTATGAAAACATTACATCAAATAATCTCACAATTGGCCAACAAATCATCAAAGAAAAATTACACTCTCTAGAAAAGATTATAAAAGATAATCAGAGCCCTCTTGACTATGAAATCACATTAGATGAATTACTGGACACACTCCACAAACTGAAACCTAAGAAAGCATGCGGTCCTGACAACATCAGAACCGAAATGCTGAAACACAGCACTTCTGAGCTGCATAGGGTGCTTTTAAAACTATTTAACCTTACTCTCCAAGCTGGCTGTTTTCCTGAGGTCTGGAACAGGGGGCTTATTTCCCCAATATTCAAGAGTGGAGACAAATTCGACCCCAACAACTACCGAGGCATCTGTGTGAACAGTAACCTGGGGAAGGTTTTCTGCTGTATTCTAAACGCCCGTATACAGTCCTTCCTTATCAAACACAATGTCTTGAGTAATAGTCAAATTGGATTCCTACCAAAACACCGTACTACTGACCATATTTACACCCTACACACCCTAATCAACAAACATGTTCTCCAAAAAAACAAAAACAAAATGTTTGCCTGTTTTGTCGACTTTAGAAAAGCATTTGATTCAATCTGGCTTGATGGACTGTTTTACAAAATATTGCAAAGTGGTGTAGGGGGTAAAACATACGACTTAATCAAAAGCATGTATT
>NC_085865.1:53790561-53810561 GCF_034702125.1 Engraulis encrasicolus
TGTTCAATGTTTGTGTTCCTTGGCGCAGTGCGGGATTAATGACTTCCATGACGTATTTATCACGTAGTAAATACCTGCATTTCCTCAGTGAGCAGGTTGATTGTACAGTACGTACGTAGCCTCAGAGGGAAAATACATTACACAACAACATTTTTGGTAAATTATGTATTTTAGTCTACCTGCTGTGCTATTCTAATTATCATATTCTTCTTTCTGAAATAAAAAGCTGTAGCTTATGTAAATAGTCAGAATTTTGGTCACAGGCAAAACAAACAGCACAACCCAACTGGCACCCAGCACCAAAATAAAGAGGCTTACGCGTATGAATATATCTGAATATTAAACACTGTGTCTTGAACAGCAGGACGTTTGTTTTCAGTGACCAAAAAATATGCCCGTCAGCCACCTCCAGCACCAAAACACAGAGGCTTCCTGCATGTGTGGAGCATGTTTACCACCTGCCACTGTCGTGCATTCACACAGTCGGCCCATCCATCTGTCCGAGCGCATATCTCCTGATATGCCCACCCATGCATATGCATGCTGTAAGCCTCCGTAATGGCCTCACCACATGGGCCCAGAGAGAGAGAGAGAGAGAGAGAGAGAGAGAGAGAGAGAGAGAGAGAGAGAGAGAGAGAGAGAGAGAGAGAGAGAGAGAGAGGAGGGAGGAAAAGAGAGAGAGAGAAAGAGAGAGGGAGGAAAATGAGATAGAGAGTGAGAGGGAGAGACTGAGAGATTGCATGACTGAGACTGACAGAAAGCAAGAGAGTGAGCAGCATATGCATATGCATACTGGGCCTCACTGCATGCTCTAGCTGATGGCATATGCCTAGCTCTTAGCATAGCCAGGCCAGGTTAATGCGATTACTCTGTGGTAGGCTGTACGTGCCTTTTTACTATCAACCTTGGAGGGACAGATGGGATCTTGATTTGGAGGCAATGATGAACCTTGAATGCAGAATCATAGATTTAATTTGTGAAGACAGGGCAGGTTATAAATCTTCTACTGTCTTCATTTGGAATTAAAAACATAGTGTAAATGCAGCAAGTGCTCCACTAGCGCAACGGTGCATAGTGTGAGATTACTTCATGAGATAAGCTTACCTCCTCAGGCCTTCCCCGTCATTTGCAAGTCCGTTTGAATGTGAAATCTGGAGTCATTGCCATGATCCCCAGACAGATCTACCACTACACCTCAGACCTCAGAGAAACAAAGTGATTAAAACTGACACGTGCATACATGTGTGTGTCAAATTGTAAGACAAAATCAGAGGTGTCAACTCCAAGTTCAACATTTGGTAGATCAATGGGGACCACCTGGAAGAAGAAGAAGAAGACGAAGACGAAGAAGAAGAAGAAGAAGAAGAAGAAGAAGAAGAAGAAGAAGAAGAAGAAGAAGAAGAAGAAGAAGAAGAAGAAGAAGAAGGAGAAGAAGAAGAAGAAGAAGGAGAATGACAAAAAGAAGAAGAAGAACGGTTTCCGAGATGGAGGGACGGACACCTGCATAGCTATGGACAGGGGCACAGGAAAGGATAATGTGAAGCACAGAGCAATGGGGCAGAGAGGGATGGATAAGGATGAACACATGCACAGGGATGGAGGGATCATGAGGGATGCAGAGACAGAGAGGGGCTTGAAGTGGGACTGAGAGATGGGCATCAAGCCTGTTTCGGGACAAGAGGATAAGTGACAGTGTAGGGAGCACCCCAGCCCATGTGCATGCCGCACCACGCCACACCACGCCTGCCCTCATCCTTCTTCCCTCTTGCCTTTTCCCTCTCATTCCTCCTCGGCTATAAATAATGTAACTTTATTGATCACTGAATTATTGATGAGCGGTTTTGCGGGGAGAGGGCAGCTTTCACATTTATTTAAAAGATGTAGAAGAAGAGAGGAGAGAGAGACACAGACAGACAGACAGACAGACAGACAGACAGAGGGAAGGGAGGGAGCAAGGGAGAGAGAGAGAGAGAGAGAGAGAGAGAGAGAGAGAGAGAGAGAGAGAGAGAGAGAGAGAGAGAGGGAGGAGGGAGAGAAAGTGAATGAGTAGTATGTAGTAGTGGGGGGAAACCAAGAGACACATGTCTCCATGCTGCGTTTTCCATGTTTATTTATGGGTACGTAGCCATAAATAAAACGCCAGTTAGTCAAGGCGGTCTTCTTGTAGCTGTGGGCCCTCTGACTTATTCAACATGTGTGTACCCTACGGAGGGCACCACTGGGCTGTGAGCTGTTTGTGTGAATGTTTGGATGAGGTGTTTGTTACCATATGTACTCTCTCCCTCGCTCTCTCTCTCTCTCTCTCTCTCTCTCTCCTGCTCAAATGACCTATTTGTCCCCTGCACACTTCCTTTGACCTTGAGTATTTTCAGGCAAAAGAAGGGCACGTAACTTACATACCACGTTGTTATACGGACAGGAAATATCATGTCCTCCACATACTGTACATAACAAAACAAGAGTGAACACCATGTAAAATTGATCAAACATATAACATGTATTGTATACCTGAAAATGTACTGTAATATACTGTATGTAACAGCAAAGAAATAAGAGAACTTACACACAAACTGTTACATGCCTGTATAGATTCTTATTTAAAAGCGCACTATTTAATATTTCAGTAGTGTCTTTCCAGAATTCATGATGCCCATTCGCAAATGTTTCCTTTTTCACATTCATCATGACTGGAAAAATGGCACTTTTCATGCATGAAAAGGTGGTTCTTCTCCATGTCCATGTCTCCATTTTGAAATAGACACTTTAAGCTGCAAACCTTACTGTACTCTGGTCATACTAGAAAATATTGGTTTATTACTAGTAAATATTCATGAAAAGATCAAATTTGAATAGGCTGCACAGTTGCAATGTGCAGCATAGTTGCAATACTCTGGCCACAATCCTACACAGTGCACCACAGAGAGAAACGCTAAGGCTCATCTCACCTTTCCAGCATCTACACTTGTGTCGTCTGTTGCCATGTCGCTAGGGCTGGGCAATATGGAAAAAAAACAATATCACGATATGGATTACTTTATATCACGATAACAATATATATCACTATAGAGCACAATTACATACGTTTTCAGTTATTCTCTTTGTTTGCTCTTTATTTTTTCATGTCTCAAAACAACCTTTCTTTAAAATGGATCTTTGTATTCTTATTTTTACAGTTACATTAACTAAAAGTGTGTATCATGACAACATGAAATGTAATTAAATGATTGTCATTTTATCAATTTCATACAATTGAATATCACGATATAAGCGTCGCGATCTAGGAGAAAGGTCACGATATACACTTTTATATCACGATAACGATATATATTGTCATATTGCCCAGCCCTACATGTCGCTTTTGCACAGTGTAAGAAGATTCCTCTAGAGCAGGGGTATTCAATTAAATGTCAACGAGGGCCAGTTTTTCAAATTCCTCCCAGTAAAAGGGCCGAACTATATGTATGTATTGAGGTTGCCGGCTGTCAATGAAAAAAATACAGGACACTTCATTGAGTTGGGGGGTCTGGGGATCCTCCCCCAGAAAGTTTTGCATTTCGTAGATGTAATTTCCTGCATTTTAACGTCCCCGGTCCCGTTTCAGCTTGATACGGAACCTATACTTTTATCTCTTAATTCCAAAAAAAGTTATTCCGTATTTCAAGGGGCTTGTGGGGGGCCAGAACCTTGCCATCCAAGGGCAGCATCTGGCCCCAGGGCCGCTATTTGAATAGCCCTGTTCAAGAGGACATCTTCTACAAAAAATCTATTACCAAATGTGATTCACTAGAGTGTGGACATGGCAAATATTTCCTTTTCTCCATGACTAGGTTTTCAGACGTTGATGGTCTTTGTCACATGCATCACACTTTTCTACCTCAGGCTTGTTCTTTTCTTTCCTCATGTTTCCTCCTTGTCATGACCAGCAGATAGAGGTCACTGGAGACATTCTCTCCTGAGCATCGTCAAAGGCCAAGACCACTGGATGTACTACAGCCTGGATGCGGTGCAGACTGGCTTCTAGCTAATTGTAAAATTGATTGGTGTACTGTCGTGCAAGCTCATAGGCAAACTCAGAGGAATGCTTATTACAGAGACAGAAGCGAGGAGAGAGGGAGAGAGAGAGAGAGAGAGAGAGAGAGAGAGAGAGACAGAGAGAGAGAGACAGAGATAGAGAGAGACAAAGAGAGACCGAGATGCACGCACGCACACACAGACACGGGATAGAAACACTTAACCTGCAGTTGTTTTGGTGCTTTGTGTTTGAAGTCACCTTTGTGCACACAGCAGACAAAAAAACTGTGTAAAAGATAAAAGCCAAAGGCGCCTAAGAGAGAGCTCTACTCTAGGGATTACATCATTTTAATTAAGGCTGCCTTCACCTTTGCCTCCACCCTTTGCTTCCAGAGGTAGACATCCCTGGATGGCAAAATAAAAGTCCCCCAGAGGTAGACATCCCAGACATCCCAGGTTGGCAAAATAAAAGTCCCCCAGAGAAAGACATCCCAGGTTGGTAAAATAAAAGTCCTCCAGAGGTAGACATCTCGGGTTGGTAAAATAAAAGTCCTCCAGAGGAAGACATCCCGTATGGGGCACCTAAGTCTCCACCCCTTCCGGGCGGCTTGTGGGGCTGGCAACGGAAAAACTTTTGACTGGGCTGTAATGGACTGATCAAAGCTATTTTCCGACCCACCTCGCATTTCCCCTTCGATCACACATATGCTGTGCCTCAGAATTAATAACAACCAATGGTGTGCTTACTGACTTCACTTAGCAAGCGATTTTTGAGTTGTGTGTGTGCAAAAATATGTAATTATTTGGACTACACAACAGACGTCGCATGTCCGACGTGCAGCCACTTAAGCCACGGTGCAGCGGTAGGGTTGGCTGTGCCTCGGTTCACGTCAGATATGCGAGGCGCACGTGTAGTCTCCAACACAGTTTTGCACAAAAGCTAAAATAACATTTCTTGCGTGCCGAAAATGAGTGGTCTTACGACGCAAATCCAAACCTTTCAAATTCACTGTCATCATATGTGAAATCCGGAGCACATGCCAAACGGGATGAGGATTTAGCTTGACTCGCTCCATTAACTCGCATTCAAAATTTTGCGAGCTCCAGCCCCATAGATCGGAAGTAGAAGGGCGTGACTTAGGTGCCCCATTGGCCAAGTAAAAGTATTCCAGAGATAGGGCTAAGTAAAAGTCCTTCAGAGGTAGACATCTCGGGTTGGCAAAATAAAAGTCCTCCAGAGGTAGACATCTTGGGTTGACTACGTTAAAGTCCTCCTGACACATTCTTGTTCCAGCTGATGGGCTTTTTGAATGAATATACAGTTGTGCTCATATGTTTACATACCCCAGCAGAATAAACGCTTTCTTCGCGATTTCTCACAAAATATGAAGGATTACACAAAACCTTTTTTTTCACTCATTGCTAGTGACTAGCTTAAGATATTTATTAGCAATATTCTGTGTTTACTCTTTCAAAAGCATGATCACAACCCAAACTACCCAAATGACCCTGTTCAAAAGTTTTCATACCCTAGTTTCTAATGCTGAATATGGCCCTGTTTAACATCAGGGACCGCTCTAAATTGTTTGTGGTAGTTGTGGATAAGGCTCTTAATGTTCTCAGATGACAAAACAGCACATTCTTCCTGGCAGAATGGTTGTTTCCTATAATATTTTGGGTGTCTTGCTGGAACCTCACATTTGAGGTTTCCCCTGAATGGCTCAATGATGTTGAGATCAGGAGAGTGAGACGGTCGCTCAAAAACTTAATTTTATTCTTTCTGGAGCTAGTGACGGGTTGATTTGACTTTCTGTGTTGAAATATTGTCATGTTGGCATGTCCAAACAATGGACCATGTGCAGTTTCAAGGCTGATGTGTGTCAAGTTTCCTCCAGTATTTTTCACAGGGCAATGTATTCATCATTCTGCGAGTATGGATCAAAAGTATAATGCATTTGTAACTCAAATGTCCCCATGAAATCAGTGGTCCATGACCATGTTTCACAGAAGGGTATGGTGTAACTTTCATCCTGGGCTCCATTGACTGTTCTCCAAATGGTACTGTTAATAGTGGCCTAAAAAAGTTCCATATTGATCTCATTTTTCCAAATGACTTTGTCACAGGCATTTTGATGCTTCTCACTGTGCTATTTGGTGTATCATATGCAAAATAACATGTTTGCATTTGTGTGGTAATGGCTTTCTCCTGGCAACCCCCAACAGCCCATCTTTCCTCAAGTGCCTCTTTCCTGTACAGTTTAGAACATATTTTCATGTTGTCCTATATTTCACCTGAAGTTATTTTTTGGTTGTCCTATGCCTCCTGAACAATTTCCCTTGCAATGATCATTGCAATGCAATGATTCCCTTGCCCACTGGCTTGATTCCAACCAAACTCCTCATATTGCATTTCTGAATTGAAATTCCAACGGTGCCAACATGACAATATTTCGACACAGAAAGCCAAATCAACCCGTCATTAGCTTCAGAAAGAATAAAATGAAGGTTTTTGAGCGACCATCTCACTCTCCTGATCTCAACATCATTGAGCCACTCAGGGGAAACCTCAAATGTGAGGTTCCAGCAAGACACCCAAAGATATTATAGGAAACAACCATTCTGCCAGGAAGAATGTGCTGTTTTGTCATCTGAGAACATTAAGAGCCTTATCCACAACTACCACAAACAATTTAGAGCGGTCCCTGATGTTAAACAGGGCGATATTCAGCATCAGAAACTAGGGTATGTAAACTTTTGAACAGGGTCATTTGGGTAGTTTGGGTTGTGATCATGCTTTTGAAAGAGTAAACACAGAATATTGCTAATAAGTATCTTAAGCTAGCCACTAGCAATGAGTGAAAAAAAAGGTTTTGTGTAATCCTTCATATTTTGTGAGAAATCGCAGAGAAAGCGTTTATTCTGCAGGGGTATGTAAACATATGAGCACAACTGTACCTTTATTGACCCAGGGGGAATTTGTTTTGTGCTTTGGGAACACTTGAGCATACAGACAATTATGACATTATACAAGGACAAGACTAAAAAACAAACAAACATACAGAGTATTCAAAATAAAAAAATAAAAAGTCCTGGTAGAATAGAAATAATTAAATAAAAATTAAAATCCTATATACATTCGGCATATTAAAGTTATTATATTAACTCTTGATCGAAGAGGTGGTTAGGAGCGAAGAAGATCAGTACAAGATCAAAGCACTCAGTCAGTCGCAGCAAGGCCAATGGACAACCTGGGAAGGAGTGGTCAACAGGACCATCAAGTGGCCCGATATTTGGAAGATGCCTCAAGCAAGGCTTAGCTTTCTTATTAGGGCCACTTATGACACTCTTCCCAGCCCAAGTAATCTAAGCCAGTGGTATGGCTCAGATGAAAGTTGCCACCTTTGCAACGCCCCAAACCCAAGTTTGCAGCACATCCTGTCCAGTTGCAGGACAGCGCTGGCCCAGGGTAGATATAGGTGGCGGCATGACCAGGTATTGCGAAAACTGGCAGAGATCCTCGAGGCACGGAGGCTGGAAGCTGCCAAAGACCATCCATCGAAGTCACGGTCCCTGATCCACTTCGTACAGCAAGGGGCAGAAGCTCAGATCATCGGCCAAAGACCTGCACTGCTAACACCGGGATGCGACTGGAATCTGAAGGTGGACCTTGAACAGCAGCTCAAGTTTCCACCGGAGATAACTACCACCTCGCTCAGACCAGACGTTATCCTTTGGTCCGCTGCAGCCAAAACAGTGCTCATGGCAGAGCTCACGGTCCCTTGGGAGGGTGGTATGGAAGCGGCCTTCGAAAGGAAGAAGGAGAAGTACACAGAGCTGGTAGCCGAGTGCAGAGAGGCTGGTTGGACAGCCAACATCTTTCCTGTGGAGGTGGGCTGCAGGGGGTTTATTGGAAGTTCCATCCAGCGCTTTATCAGGAGGATGGGGGTCACCGGCCCAAAGCTGAAGAGGGCAACCAAGGAATTGGCAGAAGAAGCTGAAAGAGCTAGCTTCTGGCTATGGCTGAGAAGGAGGGACAGGTCATGGGGGAAAGAGGGGTCCTAAGGGTAGCTGCAGGGGGCGGCAGGGAGACGTCCCTGCCGTTGCTCCACCACCCTGAGATGTTCCGGGATTTGATATTTGAATTTGATATCCCTGAGCTAAGGAGTTACATCACATGTGCTGAAAGCACAGGCAGAGGGTATACAAAGCAAGAAGTCTGCTGTTTACTTTTAAGTCAATTATTCAGCTGAGTGCTGGGACTTCACTCTTGTTGAAATAAATTGTGAGGGTGCTGGCCCAAGATGGTAAACACAGTTTTTCAAAAAGAGGCACATTGCACAAAGTGAACCACATCTGTGCAATAATAAAAAAAGGCACTATATGCAAGTTGGGTTCTCTACTCTTACTCTTTTGTACTCCTGCTTACTTCCAAATTATTGTTTTTGATTCTTTTTGAAAGTCAGCCCTTACACAATGCTCTAGAAGAGTCTGTGAATGAGTAAAACAGCAGGACTCTTTCTCGTTAATAATTAATGGATTAGAAGAACTTTGAGCGATTCTTGTTCATTAAATGTGCTGCAATGGATGCAAATGCAAAATGCACCATGCTGTGTGTGTGTGTGTGTGTGTGTGTGTGTGTGTGTGTGTGTGTGTGTGTGTGTGTGTGTGTGTGTGTGTGTGTGTGTGTGTGTGTGTGTGTGTGTGTGTGTGTGTGTGTGTGTGTGTGTGTGTGTGTACGCTTGCTTGTTTGCATGGTCACTCAACACTTCACACCATCGTTGTGTTGAAAATTACCAGTCGCTGTACTCAGGCCGGTGCTAGGAATAGACAGACAAGGCGGTTGCCTAGGACACCAAATTTTTGGGGGGCGCCCGAAAGCCCCCACAGAATTAGAACATGAAGCGAAATAAAACATTAGCCTTTACATTGACAAGGATTATTTATGTGCAATGCATTCAGTATATAAGTGAGTACTAGAGTGCTAGTCTTCTAGAAGCCTATATCCAGTGATAGGCTGCATAATAGACATGCAAGCATTGAGGAGCCTCAGAAACATGTCATATTTACTTAGCCAGTATAAGTATAGTAAGCAATGGGTGAAAAAATCGCTCACAAGGTGATACAAGCATGAACATTGGCACAGGTGTTCATTAGGACATGCTTATCAATATCAGGGGTGGAGGCACTCAAAATTCCATGTTGCATAGCAACGGTTGCTAGGCAAAGCATTTCCCTTAGCAACCAGCATCAATTATGCAGTTTCTAATTGATTTTGTGGTATTAAGGCATATGTACCCTGAGCCATTGTCTTAAAATCACTGTAGCAATGCTGAGAAAGGCTCCATATTACAAATATGCACCCTTTTCCTTACAGTATCAACCAGCATCAATGAAAACAGGTTCCGAGCAATTATGTGGTATTGTGATGTTTGAATATTGACCGTGTGTGCTAAAATCACTACATGAATCCTTCAAGAGGTTATACATTAGCAACGTGTGACAATGGTCCCTTTGATGTCATATTGTTTTCATTTAAGTCAATTATGTGAAAAATACAATTTACACTTCAATTTACTTTTTGAAGACATAATGTCTCAATATGGTTTACATGTCTCAGTACACATCAGGCCTGTCTTTATCTTTATACATGAGCCTAGTAAAGGCATCTGACAATTCAGAGGTAAAAAACTGAACATTTTGGTAAGACAAAAAGCATACATGAATACAGTTAGGACAGTGCTGTGTTGTAAATTGTAACCTAGCAAAGTTATTCTTGACATGTCCTGGTAGCCTTTTATTAATCACTATATACGTATAGTGAGTTGGGTGCTACAATATTAAGATACAAACTGGTTTACAAAAAGTTGGGACAGTTGGTATTTTGTAAATTAAAACAAAATATTCTTCAATTCATACAAACATTTGATCCATACATAAGATGGAGAGCTGTGCAAAGAGAGGAAAGCTGAAAGGAAAGCAATCCAAGTTGGTTCCTCTACATCAGGACAGTTTTGACCATGGGGTGGCCAGGTTGGGGCCCATTGAAATTCTGCTACTTGGAAATATAACAGGTTCATATTCTGGTTCTGGGCATCCTGTGTGATGTCGCATTGAGAGCAATGGTATTAGAATAGAATAGAATAGAATAGAATAGAATAGAATAGAATAGAATAGAATAGAATACAACAGAAAGCCTTTATTGTCATTATCAAGTCAAGTAGGTTTTATTGTCAATTTCTTTACATGCACTGGTCATACAAAGAATTTGAAATTAAATTTCTTGCTTTCCCATACAGACATACACTAATCTAGGTAAGGACATAGACAGTATAGACATAGACAGTACTTATACATGGACTTAAGACAGTATGGACATAGACAGTGCTCATACAGACATTTAAAGTGCAAGACTGGACAACAGAAGACTTGTAGAGGACATACTGTACATTAGGAGGTATTGTTGTGCTTTTGTGCTTTTCCTAAAAAGTCCTTTATAGCGTTCTGACATGGTAATAGTAGCATTTTGAAGAAAAATAAATACTAAAAAGGTCTGTCAAGTCAAGTACACCAGCAGCAGTGTGTGTGTGTGTGTGTGTGTGTGTGTGTGTGTGTGTGTGTGTGTGTGTGTGTGTGTGTGTGTGTGTGTGTGTGTGTGTGTGTGTGTGTGTGTGTGTGTGTGTGTGTGTGTATGTATGTGTGTGTATGTGTTTAGTGCAGGTAGAAGGTGCGGTGTGCGTCTGTGTGTGTGTTCGTGTGTCTGTGTGTGTGTGTGTGTGTGTGTGTGTGTGTCAGTGTGTGTCAGTGTGTGTATGTTTGGGTTTAGTGCAGAAAGTGCAGTGTGCTTGTGTGTGTGTGTGTGTGTGTGTATGTGTGTGTGTGTGTGTGTGTGTGTGTGTGTGTGTGTGTGTGTGTGTGGTGTGTGTGTGTGTGTGTGTGTGTGTGTGTGTGTGTGTGTGTGTGTGTGTGTGTGTGTGCATGTTTTGAGTTAGTGCAGGTTGAAAGTTCAGTCACAAGTATAGTAGTGCAGGTGGAATGTTCAGTCGCAGATATGGTGGTGGGGGATGGGGGGGGGGTCGTCAGTGGCCTTGCTGGCTAGAGGCTGACAGTGGAGGGAGAGTGGGTTGAGTGTTCAGCATCTTGATCGCTTGGTGCATTGTGCTGCTCGCCAGCCTGGTGGTACGGGAACGGAGGCGCCTGTACCTCTTTCCAGAGGGCAGGAGGCTGAACAGTTTGTGTGCAGGGTGGCTTGTGTCTTTGATGATCATCAGTGCTTTCCGGGTGAGGCGTGTGGTGTAAATGTCCTGCAGGGAGGGGAGTGGTACTCCAATGATCTTCTTCGCTGTGTTCACAACACGCTGGAGTGTCTTCCTGTTTTTCTCCGTGCAGCTTCCTCCCCACACTGTGATGCAGTTGGACACGACGCTCTCTATGGTTCCTCTGTAGAATGTTGTCATGATGGAGGGTGTAGCACTTGCCTTCTTTAGTTTGCGCAGGAAGTAGAGACGCTGATGGGCCTTCTTCGCCAGTGATGTAGTGTTGGTGGTCCAAGAGAGGTCGTCGCTGATGTGCACTCCAAGGAACTTGGTGCTGCTCACTCTCTCCACAGCATCGCCGTCGATGGTCAGTGGTGGCAGTTGTTTTTGGACCCTTTGGAAGTTGACAACAATCTCCTTGGTCTTGTTGACATTCAGCAGGAGGTTGTTGTCTTTGCACCATCTGGCCAGCAGGTCTACTTCTTCTCTGTAGTGAGTCTCATCGCCCTTGGTGATGAGGCCCACCAGTGTTGTATCATCCGCAAACTTCACTAGATGGTTAGTGCTGTGGGTCGTTGTGCAGTCGTGTGTCAGCAGCGTGAACAGCAGGGGGCTGAGAACACAACCTTGCGGAGCCCCCGTGCTCAGGGTCAGGGTGCTTGAGGTGTTGTTCCCTACCCGTACTGCTTGTGGTCTTTGCATCAGGAAGTCCAGCAGCCAGTTGCAGAGGGAGGTGCTGAAACCTAGTTTGTCCAGTTTTCTGATGAGTTGTTGTGGTATTATGGTATTGAATGCTGAACTGAAGTCAATGAACAGCATTCTCACATATGAGTCTTTATTGTCCAAGTGGGTGAGGGCTGGATGGAGGGCAGAGCAAATTGCATCCTCCGTGGAACGCTTGGCTCGGTATGCGAACTGGTAGGGGTCCAGGGTGGGGGGTAGGGTGGCTTATACAAAGTATACTGAGATTTGAGCTTCCCTACGAGGTGCACAGTCCTTTATACTGTAGATAAATACATTCCAGTAAGTGTAAGTTCAGTTTAGTGACAGCTTTGGGGAAGAATATTCATTTCAAACTAGGCTAGTCTATGTGGTGCTGAGCGGTCAGTGTGGTGTACCATTGATATTACTGTAATTATAGCATAAGCATATAGCATAAGCATATCTCATCATGCATGCAAACTTACTCACAATACATTCAGACTATTAGCTGTGGAACTCAGACTGTGAACACTATGGAAACCAATTTCAGTCTTTTGCCATAGCTGAAGTTTGTGAATCTGGCAAAATGGTGAGGGTTTTGGGAAGAATGTGTGTGGTCTTTAAACACCTTCATCTATGACTGGGTTACTCTTGCACAATGCTCAAGGAACATTTCACTCCTCATCAGGATTGTCCAGGTAGCTGTTAATACCTGCTGGGCATTGCTGCCTGTCGCACCTCCTCCGGTGCCCATGGGTCAGCGAGAGAAAATAAGACTTGTGAAACAAACATCTTTATTGTATCAATTACTAGACAAATATAGGGAATACACATTCATAATGCATACGTTTCATCTTCAGGTCTTGAGGAAGGGTATAGTGAGGATTCATATATTTCTCTACAGTTGTTAATGTCACACCTCCCTAAGAGATGGTCAAGGTGTGAGTTCTGTGATTCTATCTCAAGAAGGCTTCTCTAAACAGTTGCGATCCAATGACTCCCACTCACCAAGGCTATCCTGCCACAGCATATCAAGAGGGCAGTTGGCTATTGCTATGCAGGCATGTACTGTAGTGTTGTATCAGCAGTTGTCCTATCTGGCTGAGTGGGGATGGACTGGCTCAGCATGGTGGAAGGTTCTTTGGTCAAATTTGCCTAAAACCAGTGCAAATTGTCCAGAGTTGCTGAAGTGTTCTTGATAGAGCAGATGTCAAGACTATGTGTTTATGCGCATCTCAAATGCACTGACTACACAAAGCTGACTGTAATAAAACAATGCCTTTGGCAGTGAAATTCTGCCAATTGAAAATGTTTAAATTCTGTCTAACTACAGTTGATAGTAATCGATAGTAGAAATATTATAGCCTAGTGTTATATAGAAATGAAAGGTTTGGTACTTTTAACTTTGTAAATACAATATACACTCAGTAGAGGGGTGTAATATTATTAACCTGACCAGTATAGAGAGAAACACATGTCTTTGCATTCTAAATACTATCTGTTGTTTTGAATGTAACTTATCTTTAACTTGACATATAATTATGCCCTTTAGGTTGAAATAATTTTACAGTCATCCTAAATATATTAGTCCATTTAGTTTTGGATATAATAATGAATAATACTGGGGTAAGCATCAGGATCACTGTCAGATGACACTTCTCAACACAGCACGTATCATGTACTATACTGTATGCATTCTTTCTTCCTGATTTTTTTTTTTTTGCCTGGTCAGTTGGCAGTATTTGGTACATGTGTATAAATATAGGCCTAGAGACAATTGTAAAGCCAGTTTCACTTGACATGATTTTAAAAAGACATTATCATTTAACATGGAATTATTCACATAATAACACTGATTTTGGGTGGATAAAATTACATCATAAGGGGTCATTATGGTACATATTTGCCATATAACTTCTTGAAGAATTGCTACAGTCATTTCAGGACAATGTGGGCACAGATGCCTTCATACCACAAAATCAATCAGAAATGGCATAATTGATACTGGTTGCTAGGGAAAGTGCTTTACCTAGCAGCCATTGCTAGGCAACATGGAATTCTGAGTGCCTCCACCCCTGACATTGATAAGCATGTCCTAATGAACACTTGTGCCAACTTTCATGCTTGTATCACCTTGTGAGCGATTCTTCCAGTATTTAACATCCATTGCTTAGTACAGGTGTGACAAATGATGCAGACATTTTCCACTTCTCTCCTCTTCACTTCACTTTTTCCACTCTTATTTTTTCCTCCTCTGCTCCATTTCATCGTGTCTTAGCCCTCTGTCCATCCAACACATTTATACCATTTCAGTCATCCCAAAAATGTAGGACTATGGATACAACAAGCTCGATTAATTGCGGCCTCGGGTGACAACTAAATTACATGGTAACAAATATAACAGAAAATTAATGGAAAAATGGCCAAATATGTTGTGGATAGCCAGTCCAACTGTCACAAACATTGCAGAAATATCTTCCTCCTGTCCCCTACTATCCTCTCCCCTCTTCTCTTCTCCTTTCATCTTCCTCCCTCTTCTATCCTCTTTTTTCTCTCTCTGTTCCACTCTTTCATCATGTCTGACCCCTTTACTCATCCAGCCACCAACCCTCCGGTGCCTGTCACTCAGTCCTCCTCTCTTCAGGTGTGACAGCCGCAGTTCTGTTTGAAGATGCCCAATGCTGCCAAACTCATTCCTCTTTGACAGACAGGCGGTTAAATTTGGTATCTAGGTTAGTGCATTAGTTGTTTTCTACTTCAAATACAGGTCTGAATTGGAATAGCGTAGAACAATTAATAATTGAATAGAATGGAATAGAATAGAGTTGGATACAATAGAACAGAATAGAATAGAATGCTAGCTATTGGCTATGCTTACATGATGGTTTTAATTCCGAATTAATAGTTCAGAATTAAATAGTTCCATCGAGTTTGCTTAGATCTTTCATAAATTCCGAATTGTGAAGTGTTTACATGACGTTTTCAAAGCAGGAATTAGCCTTTATTCAAAATTAAAGTGAGGTAATTCTGAATTAAATATCTCATGTAAACGTAGTGACTGTCAACTTTTTGTAGGCCTATGCCTTTATGTATGTTTTTATGTATGCCTTACCTATTCTGTGTCTTTATGACATTTATATGGTTATTGCATACTGTACAGAATGTTTTACTTTCAGAGCATGTCTATTTCAGAATATATCTCTACCATTAGCAGACAAGGCACTCAGCATGCTGATATACTTCAGAATTATAATTTATAACTCCATATACTAATATACTCCATAAATATTTTATGGGATGAGAAATGATGCAGCCAGCGGTTTAAATGAATGAGAATATTCTCAGTGTGTCATTTGGCATCTGAGTTGCAGTGGTTGTTGTTATGAAACGTCTATATTCACCCTAAATTGGCTTGTAAAGCAGGACCAAAATTATTGGCCTGTATTGTCGCCAGGCCTATTAATAGAATCATTCTTTCTTTCTTTCTTTCTTTCTTTCTTTCTTTCTTTCTTTCTTTCTTTCTTTCTTTCTTTCTTTGAAGTTTGCAAGATCTTCTGACAGAATCCTGTTGAAAGCAGTCACGTGTGTGTGTGTGTGTGTGTGTGTGTGTGTGTGTGTGTGTGTGTGTGTGTGTGTGTGTGTGTGTGTGTGTGTGTGTGTGTGTGTGTGTGTGTGTCCATGCGTACGTGTGTGTGACTCCTTTTTTCTTCTTCTCTTTCCATCTTTTTTAACAACAAAAACAATATCAGTCTTATTATGCTACATTCACACATGTTGTAACTAGTTTCTCGCTCACTCGCCTACTCGCCATTACGTGCCTTGCTCAAGGGCACTTCAGCCATGGATGGAGGCGAAGGGAGAGGTAAGGGTGGGATTTGAACCTGCAACCCTCTGATCTTAAGACCACCTCTCTAAGGTGGTCCATACACATATACTGTATCTGCGAGCCAACTTCATTTCTCCTCGTACTATATGTACAGTAGCCTATGTCAGGGAAAACTGGAATGTTAATAAACAATGTGAGTCATGGAGCAGACCTCCGGGAGAACAGAATGCCACTCGTTATCACTGTCATGGCTCTTCCACACGAGACAGGCAGGAAGCGGAGGCAAGGGCAATTATGTGTTTCTAATCGCCATGGCACAAAGCTTTTGAGGAAATTAAGCCATTATTAAAAAAACACACAATGAAACAGACAAATGCATGCATACATGCACACACACACACACGCACACACACAGTCACACACACACAGAAACACACAAAAACACATACCGGTACGCACGTACGCAGACACACACACATCATGGTTCATTAAATCGTTATTCTTCTAACAAATCCCTCATCGAATTTACCATTGAAAATGCATGTGGATAATACAGTGAGTCAGTAGGTGCGAACGTGTGTGTGTGTGTGAGTGTGTGTGTGTCTGTGTGTGTGTGTGTGTGTGTGTGTGTGTGTGTGTGTGTGTGTGTGTGTGTGTGTGTGTGTGTGTGTGTGTGTGTGTGTGTGTTAGTGGTGTCAACACTGATCGATTCGGCGATGCAATCCAATGCGGGGCATGGGCGATCCAATTCAATGCGGCAAGTTCCAGAATCAATCCGGCATTTTTTTTAAAGTTTCAATTACTTCAGTGGATATTTCGGGAGCAAATGAATGTTAAATTAAATAAAAGTACTTCAAAGCATTGCAAGACTGATACAGACTGATCCATACTGATACAGAAAACAGCCAATAAATTGTTGCTCAGTATCTGACTACTTGTATTGCCTCATCATGACTGATGAAACATTTGCTTTGCTTTCAGTTGAAATGTAATGCATTGCAATGCATTGTAGAATTGAATCGGATCGGATCAAATCGCAGAGAATCGAATCGAATCGAATCGAATCGCTACCTCCAGAATCGTGATTGAATTGAATCATGAGGGCAGTGCCAATCCACACCACTAGTGTGTGTGTGTGTGTGTGTGTGTGTGTGCGCGCGCATGCGCATATGAGTGTGTGTGTGTGCTCGTGCATATGAGTGTGTGTTGAAAGCCCATTGGGAAACTCCAACTCCCATTGTCATTGTGACACAGCACTCCACAGCACACAAGTGAACACTGCACACTGCACACAACGAAATTGAATTTATGCCTCACCCGTGCAAGGGGGCAGCCCTCAGTGGCGCCCCATGGGGAGCAGTGCGGTGGGACGGTACCATGCTCAGGGTACCTCAGTCATGGAGGAGGATGGGGGAGAGCACTGGTTGATTACTCCCCCCACCAACCTGGCGGGTCGGGAGTCGAACCTGCAACCTCTGGGATGCAAGTCTGACGCCCTAACCGCTCACCCATGACTGTGTGTGTGTGTGTGTGTGTGTGTGTGTGTGTGTGTGTGTGTGTGTGTGTGTGTGTGTGTGTCCATGCGTACGTGTGTGTGACTCCTTTTTTCTTCTTCTCTTTCCATCTTTTTTAACAACAAAAACAATATGTGTGTGCGTGGAAGAGATAAAGGCCTATTTTGTTCACTAATCGACCTTCATTACCGTAGACAAAAAGCCTTATTTTGTCTTTTGTGTTGATGCTGACCTATTGATTAATGAAGCCCATGCTTGCTCCCATAACATCCACCTCCACCTCCACCTACACACCCACAGCCAGCCCACACATACTCATACACACAGACTGGAGAGAGACAGCAAGTATGGGAGAGAGCAACAGGCAGAGAGAGAAAAAGAAAGAGAGAGAAGAGACAGAGAGAGAGAGAGAGAGAGAGAGAGAGAGAGAGCAAGAGAGGGAATGAGAGAGAAGGACGGAGAGAAGTTGACAAAGTGCGAGTCAGCCATGACCCCTTTATTTGTCTTTTTGTCCTCCCTCTTTGACACTCGTACGATCACACACTCCCGTTCTGCACAGCATAGCCGCACACAAAACAAAACACTCACCCAAGTTCAAACACACTCGCCGGCGCTATACACGTTACCATGGCAACTGCCAAAGTCAATGGATGTAATTGTCACGGCGTTTCAGTGGCTTTTAAAAAAAGGGAAGGGACCAAGGACACGAGGAGACGGCGGGGGAGAAGAGCACGACAAGGAGACGTTAGGGGACGAGGAGAGAGAAAGAGCAGAGGAGAGCAGACAAAAACAAAGATATCGTCTGACTCATGTCGCAGAGGTGATGAGGAGGGTAAGAGAGAGAGAGGGGGGTGAGGGAAGGAATGGTATACATGAAAAGATGAGCATGGATGGGTGTAAGAGAGTGAAGAAATATACAGAAAGAAGGAAAGCAAATATGTGTATTAGAGAGAGAGAGAAAGCAATGGAGATTATGTCTCCTTTGCTTTCTCTCTCTCTAATACATGAGAGAGAGAGAGAGCCAGAATGAGAGCAAGAGAAAAAGTGAGAGTGAGAGAAAGCGAGAGAGCGAGAGAGCGAAAGAGATAGAGAGTGGCTTGATGTCTGTCTTTAGTTTTAAGTATTAAATGGCCATGCTTTCTGTGCCGTCTATCTCCCGACTGTCATGACATGTGTTGCCAAGGCCCAGGCCAATCATCGCTAATGCATCTGGGGTGAGCCCGGGCCAGAGCCAGACAGCCCTCAGGAATGGATGGATAGGTTGACAACTCATCTTGAGTGGCCTGTCTGTCTGTATGTCTGTCTGTCTGTCTGTCTGAGAGAGAGACAGACAGACGTACAGGGAGGGAGAGAGACAGTGACAGAGTGTCAACAGCAGAGATAGGACCATTTGTGTACGCCAGTTATCCTAGAGACAGAGAGTGATATATAGAGAAGAGAGAGAGACAGACAGACAGACAGACAGACAGACAGACAGACAGACAGACAGACAGACAGAGAAAGAGAGTCTGAGTGATATAGAGAAGAGAGAGAGATAGAGAGAGAGGGAGAGACGAAGTGTCAACATCAAACACAGGACCAATTTTGTACACCATCAATTGTATATTAGAAGCAATCAGAACATAGCCTATTCCAAGTTTCTGTTTGAAGAATAGCTGTCGAAAATGCTTCGAAATCGTTGAACTGAGAAGAATAGAATGTTGCTCTCCAGTTATAATGTAATCTCATTGCATACCACTTAGCCTATATAGGCCTACTTACAGTATGGATGTGGCTGGGGCTCTACTCAGAGATTCTCTGTCGGCAGATTTCTAAATCCAGCTTCCGGCGAGACAATAAGTAATTCCATTCCTCATCGGGTCTCATTTCCCTGTGCACTATTTTAAGCCCCACCTGATGGACCCCGGGTGATTAGCCATGCACAGGCCCAGAGAGGATGCACTGCATCACTGTGACACCCCCTGTCATACCCCACAGACCCCACAGCAAGGGGAGTCGACAGGAAGGGGACAAAGGGGTCCGTGGTCCCGGGCGACATGGCATCATGACACTGTATGAATAACACGCCGATTTGAAGCGTCTATCGTGCATGTGCATCACGACTTTGCATGTTAACTCGTGCTCTACAACAGCCTGTGACAGGTTAGAGTTAGGGGTGGCTTTGGTCTGGGCACATTTCCCTTGTTTGTTTCACTGTTGTTGGCTAAGGTAATGGCAGCATTAGGTCCCCAGGACATTGTATGTACTGTATCTGGTGGGGGGCTTCTACGTGGCATTGTTCCGGGCCCATCCAAAGCTGTCAGCGTCCCTGGCAACAAAGACCCCCTGTCAGCCCCTCTCTAGCCCCACAGACTCATTACACAGGCCCAGGTATAGCCACCCAGATGGGTACTTCCAGTGGTGGAGGAAGCCTAATTATGTTTCTGCATTAATCTTTTTTGCCAAAAGGTGATAAAGTAAAAGCGTAAGCCAGTGTAGCCTGGCTTTCGCACCAAGATTTCAAAGATCCCGTCCACAGACAGAGACTTTTTTTGAAAAACGTTTTTTGGGGGGCTTTTCCTGCCCTTATCATGACAGGATAATGAAGATGTGATAGGGAAGTGGAGGGGAGAGAGAGATGAGGGGAGAGCTGGGAAATGACCTAGGTCAGACTCGATCTTGGGTCCCCATGAACCGTATATGGCAGAGCCAGGT
>NC_085865.1:53815561-53823061 GCF_034702125.1 Engraulis encrasicolus
ATTAGCACTAATACATACAATGTTAATGCCTGCATAAGTAACTTGTAAGGCATTTACTAAGCAAAGGCTAAGGCCTACTAGGTCTTTACTAAGGTTAAATTGGTAATAAATCCCTTATTGTGTATGAACAAGACATTTGCGAATACATGCCTAACAAATGTTTGATTTTGCTTTGTACATGTCTTACAAATTACTTATACAGGAACATTGTATGTATTAGTGCTAATAGATGTATCCCTAAAATAAAGTGTTACCGAAGGTATACATGGTCGAGCTCACACTGTACCCAGTGATGACTTCATAGAGGAGGCAAACAAACGGAAACACCTGAACTATTCTGGGATGGCAGTGGAAGCTCGACAGCGAGGCTGAAACACCAGTGAAGAGGTTGGGCGCAGAGGCTTTGTGGGAAAATCTACCACAAAACTTCTGAGGGATTTTGGGAGCCTGCGTACAGCCATCAAACGCAGTGTCAGAGACAGCTGAAAGGAGCAGCCAGTGACTTTGGCTGAAGAGGATCGACCTCAGTTGGGCCCCCTAGCAGTGCAACAGGAAGCATGCGGTCAGCCAGCCAAGGCCTGACTCAGGAAACCGGACGCCTCTGCAATGCATAATCCTCTGAGATGTCTGACAATAAGGTGAATTCCAGGGCTAATTGGGCTTGGGACACAAGCTAAAGTCTGATCACCCTGCAGCTGGCCGCCTCTGGAGAGGGTGGAGTGTTAAGGGTCGAAACACCCCGTGACCCAGAGGAACACTTCTGATGATGCGTACCCGTAAAGTCCACCAACGACGCCTCAATTAAGCCTCTGCCTCAAATGCCTTACACTCTCAACATCCATCACACAGTACCATTGCCGCCCTAGCAACCAATGGACCCCAGCATAGGTGCTTGGAAGGGGATAAATCCTCAAATAAATCTCTGCCTCAACTGTGTGTTAAGTCAGTGAAACTGTGTTTCCTAAAAATAACTTTTCTTGCTACAGATCCAGCTTTACACTGGGATCCTGGCTGCAATTTCACACATTTAAATTGCACTTGTAAAGCCTTGTGAAACACCTGGGTGAATTATGCAAATGAATTAATGAGAGACTTTGATGTGTGCGCGGCTTCAAACAGACACAGGTGATGGAGAGGACACACACAGACCCAGAAACACACAACAGACCCTTATGTGAATGCTGTAATGAGTGGCTTTGATGTCGCTGGCTAGTACGAGGAAGATGGCTGAGTATAAGGGGCACGAGTGGCTCAGGAGGCGGGGAAGGCTCAGTTGCTAGAGAAGCCTGTTCAGCAACCAGAGAGTTGGAAGTTCCGGCCCTGATTTTCTGACAACATCAATGTGTCCTTGAGCAAGATACTTAAGGCCAGATCCATACTAGAGCATGGCAGGACGGCAGTGAGAAGACAACTGTCTGTTCTGCCTAGTATCAAGCAGTGTGTTCTACTCTGCCTTTCACACCTACAGCGTCGAGGTGCACAGCCAGTCCTGTTCAAAATCCCCGACACAGCCAGTGCTAGTTTGCTACTTTGTCATTCATTTCAACGGGACACCCGCTGCCATCCAAATTCTGTTTGAGTTCTATTTTCCAAATGCAACACGTAGCCGTCTCCCATGCCGCTACTGCCGGACTACCGCCGTGTTGGTGTGGAAGGACAGATCTGAATCCATGTATTTTAGCCCCCGCCGGTAAAAAACGCTCCCGTCTCGCCCCGCTTTCCCGCTCTGGTCTGAAATAGGCCTAACTCTGAATTGCTCCTGGTGGCAGGGTGGTACCCTTTGTGGAAGCCACAGCCACCAGTGTATGAATATGTGTACGGTAATGGATGAATGTCAGATATACATGTAAAGCGCTTTGAGTGTTCAAAGGAGTGGAACAGCTCTACAAACACAGTCCATTTACCATTTGAAGTGTTACTCACATGGGCATAGCTGATGAAGAAGAGCTGGTTGTTGGTCAGCCCCACACCTGGAAGAAGAGGCTCCTCAGCACCTGACCTCTCTTTGTCTATCCACCTTCTGTACGCCTAGAGAGAGAGAGAGAGAGAGAGAGAGAGAGAGAGAGAGAGAGAGAGAGAGAGAGAGAGAGAGAGACAGAGAGACAGAGAGAGAACATAAGCACTTAAAATGCAAAAGCACTTAATATAGTGTATAGTGTATATATTGTGTTTGAAGTCCACATTATATTACGATAAAAACTAACATGCCATTAATACTTTCGTCCATCGAAACCGACTTTAAACAGCTTAGTCAATGCACAGCAAATAAAATACAAATGAAAAGCAAGTGTCATATTGGTACCCTGAAGGCTTCTCGGATGCCACCGTTGTCTGCAATGTTCTCGGCTAGAGTCCTCTTCCCTCGGATCTGCAATCACAGGAACATATATATCAACATCAATCACACAAAGATACATAAGGCAGTATATAAATAGAACATAAGTTTCAAGTGACGCATGGGAGAGGGCGGAAAGACAAAAAACAACAATCAGGTGTGGAAGTGGATGTGTGTTTCTGGGAGAGAAAGGGGGAGCATCAAACATGGCCGGCGGGGTGTAGGCTTGAATCTCACCCTTAACTCTCCCTACACCTCAATACATAGCTGAAGTGCCCTTGAGCAAAGTACCTAACCCTACATTGCTCCAGGGACTGTAACCAATGCCCTGCAAATAGCTGTAAGTCGCTTTGGATAAAAGTGCCAGTTAAGTGTAATGTGATGTAATGTAACAAAGCGAGAGAACATCTGCACAGTTTCTGATCCCAGTTTGGAAAGAGGGAGCACAGCAGAAAATTTCAAAGAAAGAAAGAAAGAAAGGAGATGTGTGCCCATTGAAAGACTTTGTGTATACTCTGGAGTCTCTGGCAGCATGAATGGTTACCGTATTTACAGCCTCATGGGACTAACACACCAAAGCCGAATAAAGCGACTTGTATGGAGGAGCTGGCAACAGAACAGGAAAAAAAGTGATTTGGGCGACAAGCTGCGATTTCTGTGACTCTAGCGACAGTTTGTTGTTGATCTTCAGCCAATTGAAATTCCATTCTTGTTTTAACGGTCATACTCGGTCACTTTTCTTGTTCGCGACGCTCTTGCTATGAAGGCAGTCTAGCGACTCTTTGTAGCTTTTGTCACCTCTGGTGTGTTTGTAGGGTAATGCCATTCTCTTGCCTCCATAAACAACAGCTCATAAAAAGCTTGGGTAAACATGGCACAGATCCACAAATGACATGACTTATGGGCTACGATTTACAGCCGCCATTAATTCGAAGGTGAGGAAAATCTTCAGTATTTGCACTCACAGGAAGAGTTCTCGGAGGGAACAGGTGTACACAGGGGTTGAGCTATAGGGGGGACAAGCAGGGCATTTTTGCCTTATTGCAACCATTGCAGGCTGTATGGAGGGGCCCTATGCTGCCTTACAATTTCAGAACGCAGTATAATTCAAAATGGCAAACTGAGAAAAAGGGCTTTAAAGTTTCCTTTCTGGCCATGCAACCGTGTTGGAGGTAAAGTGGTGATGACACTTCCATAGAATACTTTTTTATGGTGGAAATTTATGCACACAAGAAAAAAGCAAAAAAAACAAGATTCTCATTACTTTTTAGCTGAAAAATCATTATACTGCATTCTGTTGTGGTATTACTGTCTACACCAAAACCACGGTGTCAATGGAGAAGTGCAGTATAATGCGCGTTATACTGCGTTCTTGGCAAGTACGACGTAACCTCCTAAAACCAAAAAGCGCAGTATAATCGTTTTTTAGCGTTTTTTTTCTGAAACGGGACCAAGTTGGACCAAAAATTTTTAACACAAGAAAAAAAAGGTATTTTAAAGTCAATTTACGTTCTAAACCCATTTTCGACCATATTCAAGATACTGTTATTGTAGGGCAGTATAGGTGGATTGACCTGGGGCCTGGGGTGTAATTGTTCCGCCACTGTGTGTACCCCTGCCTCTGCTGTGGGTGGGGATAAATGTGTGTGTGTGTGTGTGTGTGTGTGTGTGTGTGTGTGTGTGTGTGTGTGTGTGTGTGTGTGTGTGTGTGTGTGTGTGTGTGTGTGTGTGTGTGCGTGTGCGCGCACGCGCATGTGTGTGTGCGTGTGCGCGCGCGTGCGTGCGTGCGTGCGTTTGATAATGTCTCTCTCTTTCTGTGTGTGTGTGTGTGTGTGTGTGTGTGTGTGTGTGTGTGTGTGTGTGTGTGTGTGTGTGTGTGTGTGTGTGCGCGCACGCGCATGTGTGTGTGAGCGTGTGTGCATATGTGCACGTGTGTGCATGTGTGGATGCATGTGTCCCTGCTGTAGGAACCATAGGAGGACCATCATCAAACAAGATTACTGTACGGGTAGAGGTGACCTGACAGGTATGGATGTCCTTTCAGGCTGTGTGTGTGTGTGTGTGTGTGTGTGTGTGTGTGTGTGTGTGTGTGTGTGTGTGTGTGTGTGTGTGTGTGTGTGTGTGTGTGTGTGTGAGAGAGAGTGTGTGTGTGTGTGCGCGCGTGTGTGTGTGTGTGTGCCTACTGTACATTTAGTCCGGCCTCCTTCCAGTGGTAGTTGTTGTACTGCTCCACCATGCACTGGGTCTTGTCATTGAAGTTGGTGACAGATGCATTGCTCCACCAGTGGTCCAGGTTCCCATCTTTGTCATATTTTCTACCTGTGCAGGCAGACATTACGTCACATTACATTACAAGCAGACACTTTTATCCAAAGCGACAAAGTTATTTTTTATCAGGGTAGGTTACAGTTCCTTGAGCATTGTGGTGTTAGGTGCCTTGCCTTCAGCCATGGACGGAGAGGTAGGGACAAGTCAGGTGGGATTGGAACCTACAACCTCCAGATTGAAAGACCAGCCATTAGGTCATGGGTGCCATGTAAATTAGGCTATATAATTATTTTCAATTATAGAGACCCTGAGCAGAACACTAGAACACTTGTGCAAATAGCTGTATAAATTAGAAGTAGGATTGCTCTTACATATGGACAATTACAAAAGTAGTTGTATGCTATTGCATGGTTTCAACTTTGTAATACTATGTTGTAATTACATCTTCTTACGGGCATACTTCTTAGACCTTCTTACTTCTACTTCTTACCCCTTCTTACTTCTTACACAACTCTGCACATGCAACATCGGGCCGAGCATTGTGTCTGACACTGTATACAACGCAATTCTGGAAAAAGCTACTTCGGGACTTCAGTAAATCAAGCACGATGCGGAGCAGTTTGCCAAACTCATCCAACAGAGAGCCAAGAAATAACAGCATCAGTGCCGAGCCCAGATGACACCTACCGCTTTAAATATATCGGAGACCATGCTGAGCACTTGGCCAAATCTATCTAACAGAGACCCACGCAACACAGTCTTTATCATTCAACTCAATGCTGAGCAGTTTGTCAAACCTAATCTAATGGAGACCGTTGGAAAATTCACAACTGAGGAAAAAAAGGAGGAGGTGGAAGAGAATCAAATATTGAGCCCTGAGTTTCATATATGTATTTAGAGAGCTGCAAGAACCATCCACTTCATATGATAGCCTACAGTTCAGGGAGAGGTACTGTACACTGGAGTGCCCTCAATTACTGTATGATGGATGGCAATGTTTACAGCACATCTATCTGCAGGCTCATCTTCCTCTGGGGACCATTAAATCCCTGGGCCAGACATCAAGAAAGACCCCACTGCCCGCCCATGGAATCACAAGGTTCCAAAATGTTTGTGTGTTAAGCAGAGATGTTTGAGGGACTTAACGTGTTGGGGGTTTGAAAATATGATACTTAAGAGGCTACACAACACAACACAACATGAGAACAAATACGTAAATATAGACCGCTAATGATGTGTTTTTGTAGTACAGAGACTCTGGCTTTAGGGCCACTGGGCAGGGACCCAGCAGGCCCATGCAGTAATGTCTCCTCGGTTGGATGAAGTATATGATATGTGGTGCTGTAAAAAAAGCCTTTAATAATTAACTGTTCAGAAATAACTTCATGTGGAGTAGCTGATTAATTGACCGTTTATTTGGGAGTGGCTGTTTTTTTAAGGTTCATATGCGGTACATTTAGTAGACTCTAATCTGAGGCATGTTGTGCATTGGGGATATGGGTGTGTGTGTGTCTACTCTACTTCATCCTGAGCTAATGTGCTTACAAAAAATACAAATGAAAAACGAACCCCACTTGGCTTTTGCATCTGTTGTTCTGTATATAAGTATAACTTTGTGTCTCAATTGTATTTCCTCGATTTGAAGTCGCTTTGGATAAAAACATCCAGCAAATGTAATGTAATGTAATGCAATAATGTAACAATATTTTGCAGGGTTTACTCTAAGTAGTTTTCGGCCTTGGTGTAGAGTGTTGGGAAATTGAGGCGTAATAGCAGTGAATTGATGTGGCCTGCGTGGCATCATTATTAATCATCATGTTGTCATTATTATCATAACTACTGTATGTTGTGTGTGCGTGTGTGTGCATGCGTGCAAGTGTGTGTCCGTTTTCCAATAATTATTATCGAATAATAAATCATCTTGAGCACATTGACAGAAACATTGCACACAGACACACCCATGCACACACAGACACACCCATGCACACACAGACACAAACACACACACAAACACACACACACACACACACACACACACACACACACACACACACGCACGCACGCACGCACGCACGCACGCACGCACGCACGCACGCACGCGCGCACGCGCGCACGCACGCACGCACACACAACATATTTATGATACACAGACAGGTCTTAGTGGTCCTACCGTTATTATCGAAGCCATGTGTCAGCTCATGTCCAACTATGACACCGATGGCTCCATAGCTCAGCGACCTGCAACACAACCACACACAGTCGCACGCATGGACGCACGCGCACACACACACACACACGCATGGACGCACGCACACACACACACACACACACACACACACACACACACACACACACACACACACACACACACACACACACACACACACACACACACACACACACACACACACACACACACACACACACACAGTATGAGTCACAGCTGAGAGGCTGTGTTGATGTGAGACACATTAAAATGCCATGCTGTCAGTATGTACTGTGTGTGTGTGTGTGTGTGTGTGTGTGTGTGTGTGTGTGTGTGTGTGTGTGTGTGTGTGTGTGTGTGTGTGTGTGTGTGTGTGTGTGTGTGTGTGTGTGTGTGTGTGTGTGTGTGTGTGTGTGTGTGTGAGTGAGTGAGTGAGTGAGTGAGTGAGTGAGTGTGTGTGTGTGTGTGTGTGTGTGTGTGTGTGTGTGTGTGTGTGTGTGTGTGTGTGTGTGTGTGTGTGTGTGTGTGTGTGTGTGTGTGTGCATGCATGTGCATGTGTGTGGGTGTGTGTGTCTTGGTGTCGTGTGGTGACTCCCAGTGCTGTCTGATAAAGTGGCTTCACCATGGGTAGCCCCGACACTCACACACACATGTATGCACACATGCACACACGCACTCACACACACACGCA
>NC_085865.1:53828061-53840561 GCF_034702125.1 Engraulis encrasicolus
GCGAGAGAGTGGAGAAATGCAGTCGCCATCCTCAAGATTAAAGCGATAAAGTACAATTTCTGGAAATAAGCTCATTTTACTCTAGCCTGGCGATGCCATCCTATGTACTTCCACCCAAAGATTTTGGCTCCGCACATTGGCGGTCTGGCGGAAGCGTCCTAGCTCGGTTCGCTCACTGTTCCGCCAATCAGTTGAGAGTGGTGACGCAGAATTCACCCGCAGAGTCCGTTACTGACTGGTTAAGGTAACACTATTCACGCTTTTGTTTTGTTATTTATATGCTTTTGCAACACTATATCGTAACATTCATGCTAATGATGGGAAATTAGCTCATCAACTAAACTACTTTGAAATCACATACCAAGGACACATAATTAATTATATAAATAATTCACCACCGCAGTCATAAGTGGTAGCATTCATTAGCCACTCAAGAGTGAATCGCTGTTATGTGTCCAGCGTTTAGCAGCCACTTCATATTCACAAGTGTTGCAACATTTTCCAAACTGCAGAAACACAAGTATCCACAACACGCACACGCACACACGCACACACACACACACACACACACACACACACAGACACACAGACACACACACAGACACAGACACACACACACACACACACACACACACACACACACACACACACACACACACACACACACACACACACACACACACACACACACACACACACAAACACACACACACAAATATAAACACCTTCTGATCCAGACCAGACACACAGGCCGAGTGTACAATGAGCTGCACTAAACACGGAGCAGTGTGTGTGTGTGTGTGTGTGTGTGTGTGTGTGTGTGTGTGTGTGTGTGTGTGTGTGTGTGTGTGTGTGTGTGTGTGTGTGTGTGTGTGTGTGTGTGTGTGTGTGTGTGTGTGTGTGTGTGTGTGTGCATATTGTATAACTTGCATTAGTTTATGTGTTACATATTAAAAACGTGAAGCATGATGCTATGCATGAGGTTATTTATATCAGATTTACGTACGTCAGAGTACATTACTGATGCCCGGCACCCATGGATTTGCGTGTGCACGCACGCTCGCACACACACACACACACACACACACACACACACACACACACACACACACACACACACACACACACACACACACACACACACACACACACACACACACACACACACACACTAATCCAGTACCTGGGCTCTGTTGCGTTGATGAGTTTGAAGAGGTCTTTGAAGTACTGTGGGGCGCGCACGATCACCGGCTCAGAGGAGGAGATGGACAGGTCCGGGTGCTGCTTAGTGTCTATGCTGGCCTTGATGAAACTCATCCAATTAAACTACACACATGCAGACATGGAGAGAGACAGAGAGAGAGAGAGAGAGAGAGAGAGAGAGAGAGAGAGAGAGAGAGAGGGCGAGAGAGAGAGAGAGAGAGAGAGAGAGAGAGAGAGAGAGAGAGAGAGAGACACACAGAGAGACAGACACAGAGAGACAGAGAGATAGAAAGAGAGAGAGAGAGAGAGAGAGAGAGAGAGAGAGAGAGAGAGAGAGAGAGAGAGAGAGAGAGAGAGAGAGAGAGAGGGAGAGAGAGAGAAAGAGAGAGAGAGGGAGGGTTAAAGAAGTCACTAAAAAAGAAGACTGAAGAAATGTTCAATGCTGACACAAATTTTCTATATTGAACACAGTACAATACAATGCAGTACAATACTATATGTGTAGTGAACTGTGCTGTACTGTACTGTACTGTACTGTACTATACTATACTGTACTATAGGCCTACTACTATACCCCTATGCCAGACAACATGAAAGTCCCCCTCCATGGAACGGTGAGATTTCAGAAGTTTTGGTTGTTTAACAAAGATGTTACACATTATCCTATGTTGTTGGGGTTTCGGGGGTTTCTACACTGAGGAAAATTGAAAATATGGTAGATAAAAGTGCAATTTTAACACAATATGAAAACGTAAACATAGGCCTGCACAGGAATCTCTCCTTGATTGTATGCCATTCTTCACTAGAGAGAAAAATGTAAGCTGAGTGAGGGCACAGTGGTGATTATAAGGGAGTTCAAGTGCACTTGAGTAATCAGTGAGAGAAGAGACCACTGACTGACCACTGTAGAGCCCCCTTCTTACCTCAGGGACGGTCCACTGCCATCGGGACAGGCTGCATCTGTTGTACATACTCTATACTATACTATACTATTCTATACTATACTATACTATACTATACTATACTATACTATACTATACTGTACTGTACTATACTGCCCTACAATATCAGAACGCAGTATAATTCAAACTATGCCACTATACTGAGAATACTATACTATACTTTAATAGTTTCCTTTCTATACTATACTGTGTTGGAGGTAAAGTGGTATGACACTATACCATACTAATACTTTTTTATGGTGAAAATTTATACACAAGACTATACTAAGCAAATATACTATACTATACTATACTATACTATACTCATTACTTTTACTATAGCTGAAAACTATCATTATACTGCGCTCTGTTGTGGTATTACTGTCTACACCAAAACCACGGTGCCAATGGGACAGTGCAGTGTAATCTGTTATACATGCGTTCTTGGCTAGTACGTAACCTCCTAAAACCAATATTATACTAGTATACTCAGTTTTTTGCGTTTTTATACTATACTATGAAACGGGACCAAGTTGGGCCAAAACTATACTATTCTATACACAAGACTATACTAAGAAGGTATTTTACTAAGCCAATTTACGGTACTATACTATACTATACTATACTATACTATACTATACTATACTATACTATACTATACTATACTGACTTGACAGTATCTTACCTCAGGGACGGTCCTCTGCCATCGGGACAGGCTGTATCTGTTGTACATGTTCTCACTGGTGCGGTTCTCAAAGGGGATCATGATCTATGACAGGAAGGAACCAAAGGAACAACCAAAACATTAATGTGGTAATACTGTGGTAATAGCAGCCCACAGCAACAGCCCAAAATAACCAGCTGCAATCCCTGATGATGTGGGAAGTACTGGGAATAGTAGTAACATGGTATTAGGCAAATTTATTTTCCAAAGCATTGGCTAAAACGTGTTGGCTATTGTACCATTTTCAAACATGAACTAGAATGATTTAATTTCATTTTTAGTCATGTGTGATGACTATATAGCCTACAATAACAGCATTTTGCGGGCAAGGGAGTGGATTGAAACCCTCTTAACTTTTGCATCACATTACATTATACTTACAGGAGCTTTCACTTTTATTCAAAGCAACTTACTTTTATTTACAGGGTATTGGTTACAGTGCCTGGAGTAATGTGGGCTAAGGTGTCTTTTTCAAGAGCACTTCAGCCATGGATGGAGGTGTGGAGATTGGAACATGCAAGCTTCTTATCTTAAGACCACCTCCCTAAGCATTAGGCCACGTCTGTCCTGTAACTGCTAGAGAATTTTGCACACCCCAAACGTTTCAGGCCTATACCCTCCATTTCGCACTGAGGAAGAGTGTAACTAAGCCCGAAATGTTTGTGAGGCGATTAAAACGTCAAAAACAAATCAGAAGAGTGCTTCTTTATTCATTTATTTTTCAAATTGTGCAATATTATGTGACATTTCTCAGACACCTCAATGCTGCCTCAAGGTGGTGGCCCACTTTTTACCCAAACAGCGCGGCTCAGAGGGATGACTGGGCCCCTGAACAGATCCAATTATAAAGACCCCCTCTGCACAAAAATAAAAACCCTTATGTTTTACCGGCTTTGCCCCAGACAGCTTTTATGTTTATCACTGTTCAGGCGGCTCTGAGCACATGCCAAACTGAACTTCAAAAGCAAAAATAACGGCATCCTCAAAACCACACCAAAACAACAACAGCAATATCGACAACAAAGTACATGAAAGTCCTTGTGCACAAGCCTTCAGTGATACAGGTGCAGGTGTAAGGCAGCGAAAACACTGCACACTGAATGCTGTTTTTTAAATATTATTTCTTGGAGCAAACAACGTGTTGTGTGTCTTCAGGTTCGGTCTGAGAGAAAAAAACACTATTCATTGTGCAGCAATATCAACAACACAGAAACAACCCTGTAGCCTACATACTGTAGTGCTTTTCACCACTTCTGTAGTGAAACGCCAACACTCAACTGCCTTTTAATATTCCTACATATTTAGCATATGTAGATCATTAATTAGTTTGCTTGCCCCCAGTAATTGTTCTTCGACAGTTTATTCTCATTTCTTATTTAGCTTGCCCCCAGCAATATTGCTGTTATTATGTGGGGGATTGGTCTGGGAAGCAATGCTAATTGTGTAGTGTGTGAATGTGTTTTGTGTTTTGTGGAGAAATGTTGTCTAGTATGTATTTCATGTTATTATCTCAAAAAAGGGCATGCCATGAGACGTTGGGCCCCCTTGCAAACGAGATGATTCATCTCAAGGGGCTATCCTTAATAAAAATTGAAATTAAAATTATGATAATGATTATGATTATGACTATAACTATTATTATTATGGTGATGATGATTACCTGGGCCACCTTGATCTCGAAGTCCAGTACTCTCCTCATCTGGACCTCAGCTGTCTGCTGATTGGCTCCCAGCATCACGGCCATGTCCACCATCAAACTCAACAGAGCCTCACGATACTGTACACACACACAAACACACACGCACGCACACACGCACGCACGCACGCACGCACGCACGCACGCACGCACGCACGCACGCACGCACACACCAAGGACAAGGCAATACAGACAAACAGGCAGAGACAGATGACAGGGATAAGAGGGCAGTCATTTTAACCTCTGCTGGTTAGTATAGGTGAGACTGCTGAGGGACACTGAAGGACAGTGTACAAAAATATTGATTCGAAAAACAAAGAAATAGGATGAATGGCCTTGTGTGTGTTGTGTCTGGTGATGCATGTGTGTGTGTGTGTGTGTGTGTGTATGTGTCTGTGTCTGTGTCAGTGTGTGCGTGCGTGCGTGCCTGCAAATACTGTAGACAAGCTGAAGACAACAAAACAAAAGAACAAAAGACGTCTGTGGAAACAAACTGGAGTGCCAGACTTTTCGGGCCTATAGTTCATTTTCAATGTCTCCAGTAGAAACTTTTTAGTAACTTTTTGTGAGCAGACGCACCAAGCAACACGCAGTTCAAAGTCAAGGCGCAGACGCCTACTTTTTGCTTTCCAATTACTTAGGAAAGAGAGAACACATGCATATGTGATGTGTGGGTGAGAGAAGAGCATCAAAGAGAAAGACACAGAGACATAAAGAGGAAGAAAGATTGAGAGAAAGAGAGAGAGAGAGAGAGAGAGAGAGAGAGAGAGAGAGAGAGAGAGAGAGAGAGAGAGAGTCCTATACCACGATCATCCTTAACCAGGAATGCTGAGCCTGCATGACCATGACGATGCTTGTGGTGTTTAAGGTGGTTTGTGGTTTATAGTGGAGTGTGTGTGCGTGTGCGTGTGCGTGTGCGTGTGCGTGTGTGCGTGTGCGTGTGCGTGTGCGTGTGCGTGTGCGTGTGCGTGTGCGCGCGCGCGCGCGTGTGTGTGTGTGTTTGTGTGTGTGTCTGTGTGTGTTTGTTTCTGGTTGCTGAGTCACCCTCTGGGCCTTAGTGGTGTGTGTGTGTGTTTGTGCGTGTGTGTGTGTGTGTGTGTGTGTGTGTGTGTGTGTGTGTGTGTGTGTGTGTGTGTGTGTGTGTGTGTGTGTGTGTGTGTGTGTGTGTGTGTGTGTGTGTGTGTGTGTGTGTGTGTGTGTGTGTGTGTGGTGTTCCTGGTTGCTGACTCTACTCACCCTCTGGGACTCTGTGTTGTTGGTAATGTAGTCTTCTCTGGAGGGCAAGGTGAGTGTCGCCTGGTCAAGCTAAACACACACACACACACGCACACATACACACACACACATACACACGCACACGCACACACACACACACACACACACACACACACACACACACACACACACACACACACACACACACACACACACACACACACACACACACACACACACACACACACGCACAAGCACAAACACACACACTGGTCAAGCTAAACACAGCAACACAAACACAGAGACAGACAGATGGATGGGTGAGTGGACAAAACAAGGCCAATGTTGCAGACCTGACACCCAAGATGGATATGGTCACTCTCTGGCCTTGCCAGCACACAAAGACACCCACACACATGCAATAACACACACACACACACACACACACACACACACACACACACACACACACACACACACACACACACACACACACACACACACACACACACACACACACACACACACACACACACACACACACACACACACACACACACACACACACACACACACACACAAAGATGAATGTGGTCACTGGGTTTGTGGATGGTGCCAGCTCCCTCTTGCTGCTGGAATACACCCACACTGGTGTGAGTGAGGTCTGTGGTGACCAACTACTGTACATGTTAAAGCACTGTAATACATCGCAAGCCAGTTAAGCCTAAAAAGGTTAAGTTGCCCTGCTGGCTCAAGTTGGTAAGTTAACTCGATTTGAGGCTTAACTCAATTTGAGGCTTTCTCAAGTTGAGTTAGCTTACAGACTTAAAGCTGCAGGGCAACTTACTTTTTTACGTTGACCTGGCTGCAATGTTTTACAGTGAGTAATGCCAAATTTGTCCTGTGTTTTTTAGTGACAGTAATTACAAATTTACAGTCTTCACAATCTTAATACAATATAAACAGGAAAATAAAAGAACTGTGAAGAGTTTGGGGGTTTTTAGTCACAAGTTGAAGAAGGTGTTTGAAACTACTTTCAACTGGACCAAAATGTTCAAGTTGGACCAACTATGCGGTGACTGCCATTTGGGCTTTGTAGGGGAATGAGGTCATTAATTGATTCCACAGTATGTTGCACTTGGCAAACTATAGCAACTGGTGTTGAAACCTGCATTGCCACCAATGTGGTTTAAAGTTTGGTCTTTGGGACTTGTTTAGTGACCCGGGCACCCCAAGCTGTTGATTCTGTTGCCTGCTGCCAAACTATGACCTCTGTGATTATGTAATGAACACCATGAACAGCTTGTTAATTTTTCCACTTTTTTGTGTGGCTTGTCAGTAGAAATGTATTATAGCTGGGAAGTGTCTGTTTTCTGAGATAATTGAAGATGAAGGAGGTGGGCACAGGCAAAAAAATCAAACTAATTGTCTCAAGGCAACCATATAAGCAGGTACTTCACAATAGGTGATCTGCATGCTGTTTTCTCTGAGTAAGAAAATAGTTTTTGACAGAAACAAGGCAATGATCAAATCCCCTCTGAGCTACAAACATGGAAAACATGGGGGAAAAACCCTGAAACATTTACAGTAATCTGTTAATACATGCCTCCTGTTGTAAAATTGCTGTTACCAGATTGGCTCTGTGTAATGCTGTAGGGTAGTACTACAGTAGAAAGACTATTACATTGTTACAACGGTGGAATGGTGCACAAGACAATTTATCCTTCTTCTTACTATTTTTCTGAAATTGTGGAATGAATGTAATCTAGAGATGTATGATGGAATGAATGTGTTTTTGGTTGTGGTATGGGGTAATGTTGTGGGGAGGGGTGGGCTAGGGAGATGTGTAATGCTATTGGAATGCTGGAGGGAGGGATGGACATCTAATGACTCTGAGCCCGTGCCTTGCATCTGTCCTTGTGTTTTGGATTTCTCAGTGGTAACGGATTGAACGTTACTTTAATCTGTATTGTTTTTTGGTGTTGTCCTTTCACGTCTATTTATGAAGCTGCAACCTCCCTGTCTCCTTGGTGGAGACTACTAAAGAAACCTAAGCTAACCTAACCTATTCAATATATGATGGAGATCCACTGAGATCCGCCCAGCTCACCTTGATGATGTACTTGCTAGAGCTCTTGTCGTCCGGGGAGACGTAGAACCGCACGAGAACCGACTTGCTGTGCTGCGTCCGGATCTGAGCCAGCGTCTGCAGCATATCGAACTGGGCCGGATCCCAGCGCCAGCTAGAACCCAGAGCGTCACCCAGAACTGGCCATCGGAACTCTGGCTGCTTCAGAACCTTCAGGAGGGGGCTGATGTCCTCCTTCTCCAGCAGGCCTTGTGGAGAGAGAGAGAGGGGGGGAAACAACGAACATTTTAGATGACCCTATCCATCCTCTTCACTCTGAGTTTGAACTGCTGCCCTCAGGGAGGCGCTACAGATCATTCATTGCTAAGAAGAACATTTATAAACATTCTTTTATTCCAAATGCAATTTCCATAGTCAATAAGCTATGGAAAAGCTAGAGATATTTAGAACTAATGCCTGACTTGCATATGATGTGTGTGCTGGGAGGGGTGGTTGGAGGGGGGGTGGATGCAGCATTTGTATGTGTGTTTTCTGTCTATTTGTGTCTGTCTGTCTGTCTGTTTTTTACCCTGTGAGACCAAAGGCAATTTTCATGCTTGCATGATAATAAAGTATAATCTAATCTAAAAGTATAATCTAATCTATTCCACGCTGCCGAAAACTTATTTGGGCGAATAAACTTGGGAAACGCTGAAGAGTGTTTTCCTTCGCTTCCTTCCGTCATCTATGTTTGATGTGGGATTCAGCACCTACCTACTACTGCATATTTGTCCCAACCATGGGAAATTCACTTTGACAGTTAGTCTCAAAGAATAGGATAGATGAAGTTAAAATAAATGCTGAGGGGCTCATCTTTAGCAGTCAGTCGAAACACACAGAGTAAAGAAGGTTGATGTCCTCATTTGGCAGAGGAGGCACAGGAAGGGCTGGGAGTTACCGTGTACATGTACTGTATGTATACCCGATATGGATGCCTCTCCATCTATTTTTTGATGTATACAAATGTGATATAAATAATGGTAATCCCCCTACACACGGAAATGATTAAAACCCGACCATTGGAGCGACCCATTTCTCTCTCTCTCTCTCTCTCTTTCTCTTTCTCTGACAGCCATCTGGCTCTTGCTAATTGCTTCAAGTACATGGTAGGCAGACTCAAAGGGAGGGCTTGTTAAATATGTTGGCCCAAAACACTACTGTTGCCCTCCAGCACCAGAGGACACTGTACTGCCCTGCGAAGGCATTTATGCAGTATCTGTATCCTGGACGTGGGGATACTGTCCTTATGTCAAGCTGCTGACCACTTAAGTAAGTAAGTAAGTATGCCTTTAATTATCCCGCCATGGGGAAATTCATTTGTTGCAGCAGTAACATACAGATTGTGCAAAGACAGTAGACAGTATACATACAACAACACAGGACCAGGAGGTTAAAAAAGTATATGTAGGATAGTTAAAAAAAGAGGTTAAGGAAAATATAAATGTCTCTGTTAAAAACAACAACAACAAGTACATTAGTAAAAGTGAAAGTGCATTTGTAAAAAGTGCATTAGCAGCTTCATAAAAAGGAGGAGAGGGTGCTAGGACAATAATAAATAAGTAAGTTAAAAAGTTAAAAAGTTAAAAAGACCATCACTACCACCACCACCACCACCACCACCATCATCATCATCATCATCATCATCATCATCATCATCATCATCATCATCATCATCATCATCATCATCATCCCCAAGGCTACCGCAGGGACTTGGTGTTATTATATAGTCTGACTGCAGAGGGAAGAAAGGCCCTGCGGTACCTCTCTGTTCTGCAGTTTGGGTGCAGTTTTGTTATGTTGTAGCTGTGATAGTCCTGACACACAAACACAAACCTCTAAATAAGTGTGGCAAAGCAAAGGGGTGTAAAATGGATGTACTCTCAAGACGTAGGAGGCGTGTTTTCTGTAATGTCAATATGCTGTCAAGGTCAGTGCAGACAAATTTCAGTGCAACTGTCTCTTGACCTTGTAGGGCAGTACAGCAGAGGAATCTCCAGTGCTCTACTCCCTCACTCACAGCTGTGTGATTGTATGTGTGTGCATGTGTTTGTTTTGTGTTTGTTTCAGTGTGTGAGTGTGTGTGTGTGTGTGTGTGTGTGTGTGTGTGTGTGTGTGTGTGTGTGTGTGTGTGTGTGTGTGTGTGTGTGTGTGTCCTTCTCCTCACTCACCTTCGTTCATGCATGAGCGATACAGCACCTTGGCCTTCTGCACCGCTTCAATGTCGCCCGCGTCAACAGGCTTCTCCAGCAGCTCTGGACATACGTAACAAACACACAGTTATTGGCAGTCATGGGTAAGTGGTTAGGGCGTTTGACTTGGGATTAGCAGGCCGGGAGTTTAGCCAGGACTTAAGGGCACTTGTTATGTCCTATGCCTCTGCCATGCCCTGTGTGTGTGTGTGTGTGTGTGTGTGTGTGTGTGTGTGTGTGTGTGTGTGTGTGTGTGTGTGTGTGTGTGTGTGTGTGTGTGTGTGTGTGTGTGTGTGTGTGTGTGTGCGTGCGTGCGTGCATGAGTTTGTGCATGAACTTGGGATAGAAATTACGTAGCCTTAGCCACCTTCCTCTTGGGCACAGAATAATAGCTTACTCTTCAGTGTCTGGTGAATTTTACCAAGTAGCAGGTAAAGACGATATTTCACAAAGCTAATATCCACCACATATATTCACATTTGTAATGTAGGAGCAACTTATTTCTCTTCCCTTCCATTAGCATGAAAATAAAGTTGAATGTTCGCACACTTGTTCCTGTTTTGCTTTTCTGTTCTTTCTTTTCCCCATGTGAATGTTTTTCAGCTACAGGCCCTTCATCAGACTCGCTCTTCATGAAGTCGGATGAAGAGCCTGTAGCTCGAAAACGTTCACTTGAGAAAAGAAAGAATAAAAAAGCAAAACAGGGACAAGTGTGCGGCCATTCAACATTATTATCATAGTTGCCCGACTCTTTTGTCGTCCACCTGCATTTTGGCTGTGCCCATCACTTCCTTACTTAACCTTGCATGGGACATGAAAGGAGCTACTGTGTGGGTGATCAATGGAGATTACCCAGACATCGCAAAGGACCATGGAAACATGGTTGGTACCGAATTGTGTGTTTCCATGTACCTTTTAGTTTGATGTCGACGTTCTGCCTGAGCCAGGGGTAGATGCCATAGCTGGAGGAGTCCTCTGGGATGGGGTTGTCCTTTATCCAGCCCCCGCAGGCGTACTGGAAGAAGTCGTCGCACGGAGACGCACTCTGGTCCATCTTGCTGAGGACGGAGCCCGCTGTGGCACACAAGTACGCATCGGGCATCAAGCATATTTCTCATATAGCCACAGGTGCCCAATGTAAAAACAAAGGTTCCCTCCAACACAGGTAACTGCAGCAGACATGTGTACTTGTCTTATGATCAGCTGACTCTGCGATGGTCAGATCAACTTTGTCACGCCTTCTTGTTAGGTTTGTAGTGTTTTTCAGTAACAGCACAGTCTACCTCCTTACGGTAGGTAGCCTACAATGGAGTAAATGGTGTAACAGCTATGTAATATCATGTGCTAGTGTTGTACTGTACCATGAATTTGCTTTCACTTTTGACATATACTGTACAGGCGTGAATAGGTTTCAATCCAAGGTTAAAAAAGTAACCAGGTCAACATTCTGAGGTCACATGCAAAAGCTCAAAAAAAGGTTTCTGATGCTACGATCGGTCAAGCAACTTGTGTGTGTCCTTATAAAGGACATGGCCGTGTCAGACAACCTAATTTCATCTCCCCAATGTGATAAGCTCAATTTAAGCTCAAGAAGCTCCAGTGTGTACACACACATACACCCTAAAGAGCCGCATGCATGCGCCTAAAAAAACACACATCAAACCTGCATCACTCTGATCTAAAGCCCATCTCCTTAGGCCATATCTGTGTCCCCAGACAGTTACATACAGTGTGTTGCGTGGAACTGTGCTTGCAGTCATTACAAAGTGTGGTGAGAAGACCCACCTGCTTCGATGCATTGTGGCGTCAGGCAGAACTCCTCTTTGCTCTTCTGTGAAACTTTAACAAGAAGAACACATTTGGGAGATAGAGGTTAACAAAAGTCAGTCAGTTTGACAACAAAGAACACATTTGAAAGATAGTTAGAGGTTAACAAAAGTCAGACAGTATGTTGTCAGATCAAACGTGCAATGCAAGATGTTTGGACTGGCACTTCTCCAGCTCCTTAGCCTGAGATGAACTGCCGATGGCCCGACGTGTCTGATTCCTAGACAACATGTGTGCGTGGTGTTCACTTATTTACTTATTATGTGTGTGTGTGTGCGTGTGCGTGTGCGTGTGCGTGTGCGTGTGCGTGTGTGTGTGTGTGTGCATTTATTTAACTTGTGCCAGTAAATACCGTGCGGCCGGCACACACTGCAGGTCTTTGGTCTGGGTGTGTTAATGTGCCTTTCACATTCACTCACTCTCACACACACACACACACACACACACACACACACACACACACACACACACACACACACACACACACACACACACACACACACACACACACACACACACACACACACACACACACACACACACACACACACACGCTCATGTAGACAGACTGTCCTAC
>NC_085865.1:53845561-53848061 GCF_034702125.1 Engraulis encrasicolus
AGCGCTGCTTTCAGGAGCTTCTCCGGCCCTCCACTGGCCTTGAGCCCGTGCCCATTCAGACGCTCCATCTCCATGGGGGTATGTAATTGAGCCGTATGTCTAAAAGTAGCTTCACCTCTCTCTTTCTCTTTATCACTGGCTTTTCTATCCCCCTCTCCTTCTCTCGTTCCTGCCCGTCTCTCTATCCCTCTCTCTCCCCGTCTGACAGTCTGATGTGTCCCCTGTGTCAACCTGCTGCACTGCTTCTCTTCTCTTTCATTCAGTCTTTTTCAGCTGTCTGTCAACTCTTTCCTTCTCCGTCCCCCTCTCCACCTGACCTCTCCTCCTCTCTTTTTTTTGCTCCACTCCACTCTTTCTCACTTTTTGGTTCTCTTGTTCTCTCTGTCTATCCTCTCTCTGTCTCTCTCTCTCTTTGTCTGTCTATCTAACTTCTTTGACCTGATGTTAACTCTCCAGACCTTGAGTCCTACTCTCGCTCTCCTCTGTTGTCCCAGATCTTTCCGTCTCCACCGCTGAGATGAGATGAGGCTGCTGCTCCACTGCAGGCTGGTGATGGTGATGGTTTCAGATCTACACTCCTTGGAGAAATCCTTCTCTGTGTGTGTGTTCAAGTCCGCTTGAGCATGTGTTGCTGTGTGGAGTTTCTGTGGCTGGCCTACTGTGAGTGAGCAAGTGAGTGAGTGCACATGTGTGTGTGTGTATGTGTGTCAAGTTATGTCAGGCTTGTTTGTGTGTATAAGTCCAGTAGTGTGTGTAAGAGTGTGTGTAAGCTAAGCCTGAGCCTGTGTGAGAGAGCTGAGCAAGCTGTGTGTGTGTAGTATGTGTGTATGTAAGCCTGGGAGTCAGTGTCCAGAGAGCTCGTAGTCCTCCTGCCTTCTTGTGTGCTCCCTGCACCAGTAAGAGGTCACTCAGTCACTCATGAGAAGAGAAGAGCAGCTCAAGTCAAAACTCCACACACGCCAAGCTACAGAGCACAAGAGCCACTAACAAGAGAGAGAGCCTGATAGAGGGAGGGAGAGGGAGGGAGAGGGAGGGAGATGGAGAGAGAGAGAGAGAGAGAGAGAGAGAGAGGGAGAGAGATCGAGAGAGAGAGGGAGGGGGAGAGAGACGGAGAGAGAAAGTGGGAGGGAGAGAGAAAGAGAGAGAGGGAGGGAAGGAGTGAGTGTGTAAAAGACAGTAAAAGAAGGGAGGAGTGCAGAGAGGAAGAGGGATGGATGAATTTGACAGAGTGGGAGGGTAGGAGGAGGAATAAAGGGAGGGATAGAGAGAGACAGAGTAGATGAAAGATGTAGAGCAAAAGAGGCCAATTCCCTCGAACCAAACCGTGCTGCTGCTGACGGAAGCAGTTAACTTAAACAGGCTAATTAAGCGGCGCACATCTCTCTATCATGAGACGTGTGTGTTTGAGTATGAATGAGTCTGTGCATGTGTGTGTGTGTGTGTGTGTGTTTGAGTATGAATGAGTCTGTGCGTGTGTGTGCGTATGTGGGTGCGTATGTGTGTGTGTGTGTGCGTGTGTGTGTGTGTGTGTGTATGTGTGTGTGTGTGTGTGTGTGTGTGTGTGTGTGTGTGTGTGTGTGTGTGTGTGTGTGTGTGTGTGTGTGTGTGTGTGTGTGTGCGTGTGTGTGTGTGTTATGCATATGTCTGCTATTGTAGCCTTTTCTGCTGAGCTACCGTCTGTATCTTGTTTGTGCTTGAGGTCTCTGTCTGTGTTACACACCCCGTCCCTCGCCCACAAAGGAGTTAATTATACTTCTTACGGGAGGTAATTTGTGGAATCGTTACTTTACCGACAACAGCCTAAACACAGAAATAAAAAAGGAGGAAAATTATACATTTAACTACCGTAGGCTACCGCACGTGTGCATTTTGTCCGTGTCAGCATGAGAAAGATCCGTACAAAGACATATTTATGTAAATCATCATATCGCACCAAATAAAAAAATTCCATGTTTGTCATCAATAATAATCTGTTTATGCTACACGTTAGATTATCTTTCTATTTATTTTCAGCTCTATATACAAGCAAATGAAAATATACAATCTGGTAGATAAAATGTCAGTGATTGTTTATTTTCCATCCAGACAGGCTTTCACAATCCCCCTGTGTGACTGTTAAGACCTTATAAAAAAGAGGATGAGCCTGGGGGTCGACATAAGTATCGTGGGTTCGAATCCCCCGGAGGCGCACCACACTTTTTGGCAGACAGGATTTCTATTTGTGTCTGCCTCTCTTCTCTCTTGTCCCCCCCCCTATCTCTATCTCTCTCTCTCACACACACACACACACACACACACTCACACACACACACACACACACACACACACACACACACACACACACACACACACACACACACACACACACACACACACACACACACACACACACACACACACACACACACACTGGCAGAGAGATGGAGAGGATCTCTCTCTCATTCTCTCTTGTCCCCCTGCCTTAGCGTGTTCAGGCCAGTGCCCATTCTATGCCGGTGCA